>NW_025110617.1:0-15861 GCF_011392965.1 Frieseomelitta varia | reverse complement strand
GCTTTATGTTATTAAAATAAAAAATATTATATTTTATGATTCAGATTATCAAAATAAAATATTTATTTTCATGCTTTAGCTGCACAGTATCCAAATAAAATATTTTATTTACTGAAATTTTATGTCCTATTCGAAATACTATTTTATTTGAATTGTAAAGAATCCATTATTTAAAACAGTATTTAAAATATTTTCTCTATAAATATTACCCAGCTCTGCTGAGAACCATTATTCTTTATTGCTCAACGAGAAACACATGTTTCGAACATCTCCGTGTCCGACGTTCAGTCTATTACCTCACCAATTGTTAATCCTAAATTACAGCATCCGAGAGACGGGTCAACGTTTCTCAAGCAGAGGTTCGCCGAACTCTGGATGAAGACGACCAGAAGGGAAACAAAAGAGCAAAAAAAAAAGGAAGATAGATAGATAGATAGTTAGATAGAGGGGGAGGGGGAGAGGGTTGCGAGAGGGAGAACATCGATTGTAATTTTCGGTAAAAAACGGCTGACATTCCCTCGGCATTTTCCACGCAAGGTCAGGGGTCGTCGATTATCAGCAATTATCAGCGATTGTTTCTCGCGTGCTCGTTCCAACGTGAATTCCGGAATAACGAAGCGGAATTCCCGTGGGAATTTCACCGTGCATGCCCGCTCCTTCTTTTTCCTTCCGCCGCGTCGTCCAAGGATGCACCGTTGGCAACGCCTCGTTGGCAGAAAAACGACAAAAGCGTTCGACTTATCGGCTAGAGAAGCCTCGAAAGACTAAGTCCTGAATATATTTCAATCCCCTTGAACTGAATTTCTGATTTTCATTGCTGCGTCATTGTTATAATAAATAGAAAATGGAATGAAAAATATTACGGTTAAAAATGGTTATTTCTTTTTTTTTGGATTATAGTTGACATGATTCGCAATGATGCCATAGACACGTGTTTCTATAAACTTTGAAATCAAAAATATATCTGTAGCGAACAAGAAGTTTATGCAGTACTTCGTACTTCGAAGCGAACAGAAATTGACTGTAAATTTGTTTTTGTCAATTAAATTTTGCGCTTAAGTCAAACTCAACACGCATGGTGTAACGAATGTTTTTCGATGTTTGCTGTTCGATGGTGACGTACAATTTATATTAATATCTCAAGCAAAAATTTAAAAAAATGTAAAGTCTGGTGATTTGGACGATTGGTTCTTCTCTACTGAACCATCATCATTTCATCATTTAGTTTTTCTAATAACTTTTTCATGAAGCATTATAGACTTTCCTCTATATTTTAATCATTATAGACATTTCTCTATGTTTTAATCTTACTTTTACCTTTCAGTACACAAAGTTTAGCAAAGCTTGTACACCAAACTTGGGAACATTGAGCGTGTGCATACTACATGTATGTATATATTAATAAATATTAATATTAACATCAACAAATACTAATAAACAATATATTACATATAAATAAATATATAATATAATGTAACATAATAACAATATATTACAAACATTACGCATATAACATATAACACGCGCACGCAAGCGTGAATTTCTAACTTCCAACAGTGAATTATTTAACGAAAATGAACGTTTTAATTTGACAAAATAAACCGAGGCACTTCCACAAGCTTCTGGCCATTTAAATGCAAACGACCACGCGCATGAGACTCAGCTGTTAATTGTATCAACGTGTCAAAGGAGCTGCCAAGGGAGCAGCGTAGCCACCGGCGTGGAAACACGAGTAGAAAACCGGGTAGTAGAATACGGTTGCAATGGGCAGACGATTGCATAGCGGGCAACCGGTGCGTCAAGCGTGCATACAGAAAATATACGATCGCGAAGGAAGCGGAGTACAATGGACCGTATCTCAGGCCTCTGTAACCATAAATGTCCGAAAGGAAAAATCCGTCCGCGCGACTGTCCGAACGATTATAGCTGTCGTTTTACCTTGGATTCCAGCAAGAGGGGGGGGGGGAGGGGGGATTCATTCGAAGGAAAAGTTCAGTGAATTAACGAGCAGCGGAATAAAGCGCGGAAGTTGCGGCCCCCTTGGACCCGGGCATGGCGTACTCAGCCCCTGATCCATGAATTATTCCGCCACGAACGGCTAACTCGATTCTCCTGTCTCTCGGATTTTTCCGCCAGCCATTGGACAGAGCTCACCGATGGGGTTGTAATCTTTGTTCCGAGCCTGAACTGACTGCGACATTGTTGGAATTTTCATTTTGCCCGATGCATTGAAGTTGTTCGACTTTTTTCCTTCCTTCCTTCCTTTCTTTCTTTCGTTCTTTTTCATCGTTATTTATCGATTCGTTCAGCCAGCGTGTTTTATATTTTGTCGTTTGTATTTTGCTCGGACGAAAGAGCATGTAAATTCTTTGGATATTTTATTACATTATTCTTTGTCTTTTGTATATATTTTATTATATTATTCTTTGTCTTTTGTATATATTTTATTATATTATTCTTTGTCTTTTGCATTTTGTCGGACGAGAGAGCATGTAAATTCTTTGGATATTGTACAAGTATGAAGATGAATAGATGTACATCAAACTGATAATTGACTTTTTCTCTACTTTAGGAGTATATTTATATGACATACCATCAAATGTTGTTCCATGCGAACTTTTAATAATTTTAAGCATTTTACATGTGCCTATAAGTAATAAGTTCATTCGCTTCGGTTTAATATATAAATTTAAGTATGTTGCAAAGATTATCTAAAGGATAATTAAGTATTTTTGGTATATATATATATATATATATATTTAGATATATTAATTATGTATTTTTTGTATATATATATATATAGATATATTAAACATATATTTAGAGCAAATGAATTATTACTCGATTAAATAGATTTTGTATTTCCTCTAAGAATGAATTTATTACTCGATCAAATAGATTTTGTATTTCCTCTAAGAATGAATTTGTTACTCAGTCTAACAATTCAAAAAAAAAAAAAAAGATGATATACGCATAGTCCGAATACTTTTATGAACCACCATATATATACCTCTCCTTACAATAATAATATTCCTTGTCACAGACAAATAAAAACCACTTTGTAAGTGGCTCACTTATACTACCCGCCTGTTCGTCTGGACGCGAATTAAAATTTCCGTCCAGTCTGTTTGCTCGATTCTACATTCCTTTCGCCGCGGAGAAGTGAAATAAGATGATAAGATCGGGCGCGCAATCCAGGAGGCAGCGAAGGCAGAGGCGCCAGCCGAAGAAAGTGAACAGGGTGCACCTGTTACCACCTCGCCGTGCTCGAGCATCGAACGAATAATGACGAGGAATAATAAAGATCGCCCGTGGATCGTGCACGCCGCTTCCTTTTTCCCTTTTCTCGACGCCAGGAGTGCTCCGATAGGGAGCGCAAACGAGGTGGAAGCCCTTTGCTTGCAAGGCTTCGGGACCGGGCGCAACCTATAAATAACCAACCGCTTCTTTGCATCTCTTTGCGCTTCTTTTCTTTCTCTCCTCTCCTCTTGTCGTCCCGCCGGTGCGCCTCCTCCGCGCACGCACACGTTCTCGCGTTCAGAGACCCCAGTAATTCAGGTTCCTTCGCACGTACGCGCTCGTACAATCAGCGCAATTAATGGCGCGGAAGCTCGCCAACCCCTTGTCGCGTTAGTTGGAAAAATCTGTTGAAACGCGCGAGCGTAAACGCCTTAGAAACTTGTTCGCTCATTCAATTTAATTCGACGCGGTTTATGCGACGTTTATTTCGCTCTGTCGTGGATGAAGTGATGTTTGAGAAGAGAAGAAGGTACGCACGATGTCACGCTGCCCGTGTAGAGACAATTTACCTGGCGAATGGGATTAATTTTTGTGAAGCAGCATCATCTGCTGTGTAACATCGGACGTCGTGCTTGGAAAGGTCTCTGTTGCTAGTTGTTCTACAGAAGTCCGTTGGAAATTCTTCAGTTTATTTTGAAAATGAGTTGAAATTTTAAATTTCAACTCAATTCTACGTATATTGTATTTTTTTTTTTACGTATTTTATACTTCTTATGTATTTTATACTTTTTACATTTCTTACGTATTTTATAAATAAATTAAGGTTGAAAAATTATTTGTTCTTTTTAGTTTTAGGCTGCTATAAACACTCGAAAATAACTCAGTTCTAGAAACTTTAATATTGGAAACTTTATTACCAATCGTCTAAATCGAACGATCCAATGCACCCTAAATTTTTCTAAACATGTGTAATCCAACAACAACGTTTGAAACTAGAATAAAATTAAACAGTCTTGTGAATAATTAAAATCACTCATTATAAACACTCAAAAATACCTCAGTTTTAGAAACTTTAATTTTGGAAACTTTATTACCAATCATCTAAATCGAACGCTCAAAATTTCAACGCACCCTAAATTTTCCTAAACCTAAATCGATCTGAATTTCATCGCACCCAGTCTAACAAATTTTTTTAAACCCGTGCAATCCAACAACAACGTTTGAAACTGAAATAAAATTAAACAGTCTTGTGAATAATTAAAATCACTCATTATAAACACTCAAAAATTACTCAGTTTTGGAAACTTTAATTTAATTGCCAATCGTCTAAATCGAACGATCTAAATTTCAATACATCCAGTCTAACAAATTTTTCTAAACACGTGCAATCCAACAACAACGTTTGAAACTAAAATAAAATTAAACAGTCTTGTGAATAATTACAATCACTCATTATAAACACTCAAAAATTACTCAGTTTTGGAAACTTTAATTTAATTGAACTTTATTGCCAATCATCTAAATCGAACGATCCAAATTTCAATGCACCCTAAATTTTTCTAAACATGTGTAATCCAACAACAACGTTTGAAACTAAAATAAAATTAAACAGTCTTGTGAATAATCATTATAAACACTCATTATAAACACTCAAAAATTACTCAGTTTTAGAAACTTTAATTTAATTGAACTTTATTGCCAATCGTCGAAATCGAACGATCTAAATTTCAACACATCCAGTCTAACAAATTTTTCTAAACACGTGCAATCCAACAACAACGTTTGAAACTAAAATAAAACTAAACAGTCTTGTGAATAATTAAAATCTCTCTTAATTGCGAATAAATGAAAATTCCTCTGTAGATCCTGAATCCCTGATCGTTCCCTGATTCCAAGTGAAACACTGTTCTTCAAATAAATCACGAGGCGCGACGACGAGGTTCAAAAGCCTTTCTCGGTAAGGCGAAAAAACCGCAGGGCCCGTTTTTAAAGGTACCTTTAAGTGGTGGTTGCTCGTTCGAATTCATTACGCGAGCCGATTATTTATTAGCCGAAGGATCGCAGGGTGAAAACGGCGGCGACGTAATGCGAAGGGCACGGAGCGAGTTTTATCAATTTCCTCGAATTAAGGGGAGCCAGAACGATGCGAGATACCCTTCGCCAGGGTTAATAACGTCCGCGAGGAAGAAGCAATGGGCCGATAATGACTTGCACGCTCGTTTTTCAACGATCCTTCAAGGAGGATCATACGACAGTTAATAACCATCGAGGATGATACGTTGAAATAATTTAATTTCACGTTTGCGTGGAAGAAAGTGGCTCGTCGCCGTTGTTTACGAGCTGAGAGATAAAATTGATAGTGAAGTTCGAGGAAACGCGACGAAAAGAGACGAGACGTTGTAAATTTTGAAGAGAGTGTACGCGCGTTCGAATAGGCGAGATTATTAGTCGAGACGGTTGGAATAATCTGTTTAGCAACTTGACCTCGCGTTTCACGTCACGTACGTTCCAAATACGACTATAGTTTCATTATACTTATTATGTACAGTCACTTTCACGAATGTTGTAAATTAATTTTAGACTTTTGATTTCCGAAAGGCTGCCGTAACATTCAAAAAAGTCGCGGAACAATGCGACTTTGTTTTCCTCGTTTTAAAGCGTGAAGTCTTGATAGTCTTTGAAAGACGCCGAGAATTTTTTTTTGTCCCAAAATTGCGACATTTTCTCAGCTTTAAATATATTTATTAAGTATATAACCCAGACAGGACAAATAATAAATTTATCGCTTCTCAATAATTTCTATCCAGTGGTCGTACCGGCGAATTCAAAGAGAAAGCGACGAAATATTTTGTACGATTTGGCCACTCGTTATGGTCCGCAATCAGTTGCCAGCGCAACGTGGTTAAACAGCACAAGGAGTGTTGCACTTTGAATATTTCATACGTGTGTTTTCTGCATCTCCAAATTATAAATGCACAAAAATCAGATATTGGGAATTAATTGAACGTAATATTTCGTTCCAATAAATATTTACGAATAAATAAACAGAGTTCTATTCCTATTATATTTGAAACTCAATGGAAATATATACAGACTTTTGTAAATGACTGTATTTATAGGAAATAGAGAATTTATGATCAACGTGGCAGTTAGTAAGCTTCCACTTCCATCAATCCATTCCCATTTCAATTCCACGAAAACACTCTAAATTTTAATGTCTCTGGTCGGAGCAGATTGTGACGAAAACATTCGCTCACATTTTAGAATATCAGGACAAATATTTAAGGGCTCGTAATAGAGAGAGAGAGAGAGAGAGAGAGAGAGAGAGAGAAAGAGAGAAAATACCATCGTGAATCAACTAAAAATCACTAATAATTTTCTCGACTCTCTAATTTGCTACCTTAATGACTGGACACGATATGCAAATGGTAGGGCGAGCGTTCGGCCGTTATAATGCCCCGGCGACACGATCGGCCAATCAGGTGTACTTTTTGGGCCCGTTTTACGCATCTACACGGTGGCGAAGAGTATACAGTCCTTGGCCACTGAATCAGAGTACGTTTACTCTGATAGTTGACGAGCAGTCCCTGAAACTTTCAACATTTATTTTTGAAATGCGTTTTTAGTAAAATGTTCACTACAAGTGTGTGACTTTGAAAAGAATTGTACGTAACAATTGTCGCTATTTGTAAATTTTTTACGATTTTGTGGGAAAAAATATCGTGCATTTTAAAATATCGTTGGGAAAGAGAGAAATCAGTTTTTAAAACCAAGAACTTTTCATGTAAATTCATTCATACACTTGACCCTTGAAAGAAACTTATTCGATCAAGTAATCATTTATTTATTCTACCATACTCTCAAATATATATTTCTTACCAAAAAATTCAGTTACTCGTATTTCTATGTTCTTTAGACAATTTTTAAACAGAGGCGAAGGAACTTGTTGTTCAATTCAATATTTAATATTATAATTAGATTAGATTATAATTGGAATATTATATTTAGACTGTCCGATTTTTATGGATTTGTAGAAAAATCGAATATGCAAAAATATATAAAACACCTAAAGTAGAATATTTATAATTATAATATAATATAATATAATATAATATATATAATATAATTATAATATAATATAATATATATAATATAATGTATATAATTATAATATAATGTAATATATATAATATAATTATAATATAATATAATATATATAACAAACAAATTTTATATATGTTCATAAAAATTTTACAATACATAAAAGTAGTCACACAGTCCAGTTGTAACATTTGGTACGAGACAAGCCTCTAACTTGTAATTGCAAGTCCCATTTTTTTCCGATTATATCCAAGGAAATATTTTCATAGTCTACTAATCGAATGCAAAAATATATAAAACACCTAAAGTAGAATATTTATAATTATAATATAATATATATAATATATATAATATAAGTATAATATAATATATATAATATATATAATATAAGTATAATATAATATATATAATATAATTATAATATAATATGTATAATATAAGTATAATATAATATATATAATATAAGTATAATATAATATATATAATATAATTATAATATAATATATATAATATAAGTATAATATAATATATATAATATAAGTATAATATAATATATATAATATAAGTATAATATAATATATATAATATAATTATAATATAATATATATAATATAAGTATAATATAATATATATAATATAATTATAATATAATATATATAACAAACAAATTTTATATATGTTCATAAAAATTTTACAATACATAAAAGTAATCACACAGTTGTAACATTTGGTACGAGACAAGCCTCTAACTTGTAATTGCAAGTCCCATTCTTTTCCAATTATATCCAAGAAAATATTTTCATAAAAATCTCTAGTCTACTAATCGAATTATGTTTATTCCATGGGTCAATGTTCCGACGAATTATCTCCACGTAATGGGACACACGTCCGAGCGCTCGCGAAAGAAATAAAAGTTGAAGAAGAAAGGCAGAAGGGAAAAAAGGATCGGTCACGAGATCCTGGTTGAATGCCTGAAAGGAAGCCGCAAGTGTCGAGAACAAAAACTTTTACACAATCCGCGAATCTATTCTACGAGATAGAAACGTGAACAATTACCAGGTTAGAGGAAGAGGAAACAGGCGGTCAGCCAGCCGTTGAAGTCGAGGTCGTTTAGCTTTCGGTCAACGTTTTCGAACAAATTAATCGTTAACAATGAGAAATGAGACAGAAACAGTTCATCGATGAATTAGTCAATTGTGAATATTTATGTACTCGTAGAAAATTCAGGGAGATAAAAATGCGGAAACTTTTTATAATATACAAATATTCAATGAATATAATATACAAATATTCAATGAATATGTATAGTTTAAGTAAAATTATATAATATATAAATATATGTAAAATATATATAAATTCCTTGTAGTATGTAAATATCAAATAATATACAACTATACAACATACTCGTTATAAAGTGAAAGGTGAAGCTAAAATAATTTTCTACGTAGATTTCACTTTCTTAAAAATATAAAACTACTTGTTGAAATTTTCATTTTTCTTCCTTCAGGATATAAATTTGCAATCTCCGAAAATTTCAAACATCGTGTACAAAAGTGTACAAATAAAATACATTTGTGTTCCGTTTCGGTATAATAATTCTGCTTTCATGAAATCTGTCGGTATATTAATTCTTTCTTCTTTCGTGAAAATAATATGTGGAACAAACATTTTTTATACTTTTTTTATCACTGTTCGTATTATTTTGCGCAGATCGTATCTATGCGATCTTCTGCATATCTATTTTAAACAGTTTTCTTCCGCGTTAGAAAGAAAAAAAAAACCCCCATCCAAATACGCGTGAGGCAAGAAGAGCGGCTGTATTATATTTGCACGTAGATCCCGCGAATTCTAGCAAACTGATAAGTTACGTAACTATGAATCTGTGGAAGAAACGAAGCTAACGAATTAATAGCAAATATTAATGACAATGATAAATAATTTATGGGCGAGATTATAGGTTCAAAGATTTAAAATGCGATCGAGAAGCAGATTATTAGAGTTAATCGTCAAGAGATTTGTGAGAAGAAATCAATTCCTTCGAATGCTAATGGGAATTTCCGGAAAGTTCGCTCCTTCGATCTGAATTCTAATTAAGTAAGTATACGTACGCGCATTTCCTTGGTAATAAATGATTCATAATTTTTAATTAGAGCGCACCTTCTAGATTTCTCATGAAAGTATCCGAACTCTTCACGAATATGTTAAATGCGAGATGTTAAAAATATTTCAACAATTCATTGACATTACAATGAGATTTGATTATTATAATTATATCGGTGAAATTTCAAAGATGTGTAAAAATAGATAAAGACAGAGGAAAACAGAAATTGCACATAAATTAAAAAAATAATAAAAATGTGTCAATGTGTTGTAAATATGACATATAGTTTAAAAATGTAACAAATTAGAAATAAATAATTATAATAATAAATTGATTTCCGATTTTTCATCAATTTCTATAACTGAGGAATATTTCAAATTAAAGTTAAATTTTATTCGATACTTCAGATTGAAATATACAAATAAGAATGTTGTATTTTATACCAATAAATCAAATGCTTAAAATGATTATTCACGCTGTATACCAATTTGTTATATTTTCACATTAGTTTGAAATTTTACCGATACAATCATCTCTCATCACAATGTTAATACAATCTCAAAATATTTCACAACGCATAATGCAGATATACCTAAATACATGTATAAGTATTTAGATACTTTTAAACGATTTCAATATGAAATCCAATTTAAATGAATTTCTTTAATTTTAATATAATTAGCAGTTGCAGCTAATAAATATTGATAGAAAGAGTAAATAAATAAAGAATAAATAAATAAATAGGAAGACTAGATCTAATAATTAAATGATTGAAATATGTGTTTCTGGCCACATTGAAAATGATTTATACAGATCTTATGAAGCGTCGGATATTCGTTGAAAAATAAATATAAAACTTGAGAGTGCAGAAAACTAACACTAGAGAAATGTTCGTCAATTGTAACTGTCGAAACAAAACAAGAATATATCAAGCTTTTAACGAATCTGCATTAAGCTTATCATTTATGAACGATAGTTTATGTAAAAATTCTTCTTAAAAAAAAATTTATGGAGGAACAAAAGTCCACTATCTTAACAAATGATTGATAATTGTATAGAATAAGGATAACCTCATCGATTTCAATGAAACATGTCAAGGTCATTCTGAACCATTTTCTTCCTATTCCTAAAAATCGGTCTACGTAGAAAAGAATTTAGGTCGTCTAAGAGGAACTTGAATCTCGTTTCGCATGAATGCAACGATTCGCATTTCATGCGCCGAAGAAGGCAAGGGCTTATGTAAATTGTTTTGCCAATTTTTCGCTTCATTGTACGCCGGACGGATGTCCATCGGAGAAAGAATCTACCTCGCGATACCTAACGGTTCCTCCGTAAACGTTTGTTAACCAAAAAATCGGTAAAGCAAAGTTTCGTACATTTTTGCAACACGTATTTCATGATATGATACGTAGAATTGCTTTGAAAACAATTTCTTAAACAATTCGCGAAAAATTGTACAGATTGTAAAATATTTCATCAAATGATGAAACTTTAGAACTGGGCAACATTTGAAGAAAAAATATTTTTAATATTAATATTGAATGCCACACGATTTAAATAAAGTAGTACGATTTAAATAGTATTTTAAATGGAACTTAAAATACTGGCAAATGAAATATTTTAATCATCTGAAGTATAAAACAGAATATTTTAATCTTGTGTACATGTACATCTTTTTCTTTGCACCAAGCACTAAAATTTATTAACATATTCTATCACGTTTCAGAAGATTTTTTTAATCTAAATATCGATACAAACAGATTTGTATCGCGATACTCAATTTGTATCACACTGTATCGATTGCATGATATATTTTTCTTTCAATTTGTTCAAAAACATATACGTACGTCTTTATACAAAATTAAACACATTTGAAAATAATATCTGAGATGAGTGAAAAAAAATAAATTAAAACAAAAGCCGAAATATTTTCAACTAGTTTCGCTATTTTTTAAAAACGCGTTGCAATAAGTAAAATATTTTATTTCCAAAGTGCGCAATTCGAGATGAAATGAATTATTCGTCATTTACTATTTAAAATAGTTTACTCGTCTCCTAATTTCTATTTTTCCACTATCGATATGTTACATCTTTATGAGTAACGCGTCGCGTCCATTGCCATCATCTGTCGACCATTCTGTTAATCACGCGAACGATCGTGATAATAATTCATATCCTTCTACAGGCACGAGCTATCGTCGAGGGAAATCTAAACGAAGATCCTCCGCGTCTGCTAACGGGCCCCGAAGAAACGAGCAGAAAAATGAACGTACACAAGGACACGCGTACCACAAGTGCCACAGGTAAAAGTGTCACCAGCCGGTTCGTGGAGTTCTTTTATTCATTTATTCCGCACACACCGGGGCATCCTTCTTGAAAGATTCATTCAACATTCTCGACATTTTTACGCGGTAGAATCGGAGGCGCGATCGCGATTCCTCCCTGATTAACCGGCAACTTGATCGGCTCGATCGTCGTCCTCCTTTTCGTCATGTGCATATGTTTCGTTCGTACTGAAAAGTCTCAGTTCTGACACTTCGAGTTGCGCAAATTTTTGTATTACAATAAAGAGAAAAGTTTCTAGTTATACAGAAATTTTATTTTAATAAACTACCAATTGTTAAAATGATAAATTCTGAAAGATGAGAAAATTGATTCATCTAAACCGATCTATCCTTGAAATTAATTATATTAATCTTGTTCATCGTATTTCATAACTTTCAAACAGAATTTGAATACTAAGTCTCCTGTAATTTTAAACGAAATTTAGAATATTAAATCTCCCGTGCGTATAAACGATAGCAAACAATTTCATGGAATTTTTCGAAACAAACAAAAAAAATAATGTATTTTCCGTACTTTCTATTTGGTAAACTCGATATACATCTCTTAAGTCGTTTCAGTCGTTAATTGCGAATTTTTCTTTCCTCATTCTCGGAATAAAAAGAAATCAAAGAAAATTCTTGATCCGCAGATAAACAATGATAAGACACTTTTATCAGAACGCATCCTACCCAATCTGGAACAAACATACAAATAATTTTGTGACGATAAATTGCAAAATCGTTGCATTTCCGCGAGTTGATATGAAACGTTATCAGCGACCTTATTCCTTTTATCTCCCTACTACTTTTTATTCTCGCGCGACTTCTTTTTCTGTTATTGCGAGATACATGGAAGATTTGCGAGATGTATGGAAGATTTTTGACGAATAGGTCAACAAGCTGTTTAATTTATTAACTGCTAAATATATAATTCTATTGCTTAATATCACTCACTGAAAAAAAAGAATTACATTCTGTAATATGAAAAGTTATTCAAAAATCAAAATTATGTTACGATAAATTAGAAATATCTGCTTTTGTTTTTATTTTAACGACGAAAATTTGCAGAAAGAATAATTATGTAATTGTTTTAAGCAATTGAATATATGTTCTATTTCAAAATAAATATTATATATATATATATATATATATATATATATATACATATTTCAAAATAAATATTATATTATATTATATATTATTATAAGTGTATTATTTATGTTATTAGGTATACTATTATGCTTTTGATATTTTGCTATGCTATTGTATCATACCTGCTGCTATACTATATATTATTATTATACTATATAATTATACTATATAATATACTATACTATATAATTTTATATAATATACTAATATGGTATACTAATATATACTATATTAATACTAATTATATAATATACTAATATAGTATAATTATATATAATATAATTTTATACTATTACTCGTTGCTTTTCCAGTACGAATTATTTATATAAAGTAATGTTGTATGACAAGTAAATAATATGATAATATAAAGTAATTTAACAGTATAGTAACATAAGTAGTCTAATAATAATATACATAGTATACAATAACGTAAGTAATAAAATATAAGTGTATGGTATAATAATATAGCATACTTGTAATATATTACAATAGCATAAGTATAAAATATAATAACTATAGTAACACAATGTATTATTTATGTTATTAGGTAACTATTATACTATTATACTATTATGCATTTGATATATTGCTATGCTATTGTATCATACCTGCTGCTATACTATATATTATTATTATACTATATAATATACTATACTATATAATTTTATATAATATACTAATATAGTATACTAATATATACTATATTAATACTAATTATATAATATACTAATATAGTATAATTATATATAATATAATTTTATACTATTACTCGTTGCTTTTCCAGTACGAATTATTTATATAAAGTAATGTTGTATGACAAGTAAATAATATGATAATATAAAGTAATTTAACAGTATAGTAACATAAGTAGTATAATAATAATATACATAGTATACAATAACATAAGCAATAAAATATAAGTGTATGGTATAATAATATACTTGTAATATATTACAATAGCATAAGTATAAAATATAATAACTCAAATTTTAACAGAAAACAATAATTACTTCTCTTTCGAACAACGAGTATCCTCGTTAAAATACACACAAAAAAAAGAGCAAATGTTGTTATTTCTTCACGACGAGTGTACATACTCAAGTCATACACAAGCAACAGGTCAAATAACATTGTATATTACAAGAATCTTGGCGATTCGAGAAATCCTTGAATTTCTTCGATCATCGTCAACTCGTTCCTGCTTCAGAGGAGACCACGTATGGTAGAAAAATCTCGATCAAATCATCCTCGATGTCTCCTGTAATGAAACAGCACCGTTAAATATGCCTGACGACTTAAAAATTTCTACGTTTTTACGTTGTTCCTACCTGACATCTTGCATTTCTCTTTTTGTCAATGTTAACAATGTTTGTTCCGTTTCATCGAGGACAGAGGTCGGATTGAATCACTGGCTGACGCGTGTGTCATTAACATCGATAAAATTCCAGCGGACGTAAGTGCTTGCACCTTGCAAACGTCATCGCCGGATTGTATCGGAAATCGATTACGCGCATCCTTGACTGTCCGGATTTATTACAAATAACATCGTGCAGGCAATAATAAGTTGAAATTAGGTGTTAGTAGCATTGGTCCCCTAACTGGGGTCGGATTACTCGATTTTTATTTAAATTTTATATTTAACGTTAACAAATATTATTGATTTTCAGTGTGTAAAACAGAGATTATAAATAATTGAAACATTGAAACGATTTAGAACTTTAGAATTGATTTAATTGATTTGATTCGATCAGAACTTTTTGTGCGTCGCTTGTGATTTAATGCTGGATGACTGAGATATAAAATTTGTGTGAGAGAGATGAAAGTGCAGGGAATAGGAAAGAGTTTATAATGTAATAAGCTTTCATTTTCATACTTTATAAAAAATCATTCCTATGAAAAAATTACGAATTGGTCATTTTGTGCACTATGGTAGTTTTAGTATTAGGAAGTCAATGAATAATAAAAAAATGCAAGAGTGTAAAAGCGTAACATAAACTTTCCTTTATTATATACGATTCCAAAGTATCAGTTGAGAGTTAAGAGAAGAATTAAAATTAAGAAAATTAAAGAAATATAAAATACAGAAATGTAGAATTGCTGCAAGAGCGATTTAATAGTATCAAAGAAAAGAATTAAAACAGAAAAAAAAAAGAACTAAAAGAAATAAGAAACTCAACTTGCTGCCAAGTGCAAAAATTTAAGCGATTTAAATTCTTCGTTTCATTTCCACGATCTGAGAATAGGTTAAAAATTTCTCGTTTCAAATTGAATGAAATTTCAGTCTTATGAAACAGCTTACTATCTCGAGCGCAGGTGTGAAATTGCGTGGAAGATTATCCTTGACCCAGAAAGAAAACTGAATTCCGTGACCGAAATTATCAATCAATAGAGTGCTCTGGAACTTGGTGCTTCGCGAATGAGATTGAGATTCTTATGCATTCTTATTCGTCGTAACATAAATTTCAAATTTCACGGACAAATTCTTTGCATATTCTCTTCTTTATGCTCCTCTGCGTCGTTAAAAATAATAAGCGTGAAGGAATTTTCTACTCAGAAATACCAACAACAAAGACAAGGGCTATTGCCGATACATCTGATTAATATAACGGGCCATAGGGCCATCTTTCAGGTCGCGTTCAATCATCGTTCAAAAGGATCGATCGTTTCAAACACTACAAACGATCATTTCAAAATTTGAAATAATTTGATATAAAATATATTGAAATATTTGCATAAGTAAATACTATTTGGAAATACTGTTTCATTTAATGCCTAAATGAAATTGTGTATATATATAATATATAATATATATATAATATAATTGTATATATATATATATATATATATAATTGTGTATATATATATAATATAAGTGTATGGTATAATAATATAGCGTACTTGTATATATATATATATACAAGTACGCTATATTATTATACCATA
>NW_025110616.1:494108-523830 GCF_011392965.1 Frieseomelitta varia | reverse complement strand
CTCTATTCTATTTCGTAGTATTTCAGCATTTTCAATCGATGTTGCGTGTACAATAGATTTTAAATGTCGCCACAAATGAAAATCTAATGGATTCAAATCCGGAGAACGAGCAGGCCATGCAATAGGACCTCCACGACCAATCCATTTATTTGCAAAGTGTTGATTTAAAAATTGCCTAACCACTCGGCTGAAATGCGGCGGAGCTCCATCATGCATAAACCGCATACGAAGTCTAATATCGACTGGAACTTCCTCTAATATTTCGCGTAAACGCGTGCTCAAAAAATCAACGTAGTTTGTGCCTGTTAGTTTCCCATCAAGAAAAAAAGGTCCAATTAAAAATTTATCAATTATTCCTGCCCATATGTTTAAACTGTTGTTGATGTCTTGAATGCACAATAACACGTGGGTTTTCGTCATCCCAATTATGATTATTATGAAAATTGAATATACCATCCCTGGTAAAACTACTTTACTAGAGTTTGCTCTGTTTATAAAATTTATTATATCTCATAAAGGAAGATAGATAGGACATATATTTATCTGACTTTTTTTCATTATTTTTAGGCGTACAATAAGTAGGTCCTACAAATTACTAAACACCCTGTATATACACAGGATAGGTCACCACATATTGTCATTTAGCTTCACGTCGTTATTATTACATGTAGCGAAAAATGTTTCAATCGAAGTTGAGTGGTTTCGAGAGGGGCACGTTTTGATGATACTAGTTTCCTTGTAGGTGCACGTGTAGAGGTTATTATTACCGGTATTTTAAATGGATTCATATATCTTTGATGCACCTTGATATACTTTACATCACTTTTTTTCCATTATTTTTAGGCGTACAATCAGCTCCCGAAGTGGGTCCCACAAGTTACGAAACACGCTGTATATAGAGAAAGAGAGACATCGCATAATTAAGTGTAAAAAAGAGTATCGATTATATCGAGTCAATAGCTGAAAGGCAGTGAGCACATCGTTGAAATTCCCTCGACACACATTTCTTACAGTTTCTGTATCCGTGTAAACTCGCTATCGTATTACCGTTTCTTTATCGTGGGAATTTCTGATGTTTTATTGCCGGGTGACTCGAAAGAGACGAACGATAGGAGATACGAATTGATTTTAGGGAGGAAGGAAGATGGGGCAAAGAGGAAGCTGAATTCCTCGCGTTCGGAACAGCGATTGAATTGCTTCTCAAATTGTTAGGCGTTCCTCTCTGTCTCGAGAGTTTCCGATACACGACGATGCTTATTGTACCGTCATTATTCAGTATCCGGTTCGAGGACCTATTTACCCACCGTGAAAGCAATTTTTATGGTTGCATTGAAATTTGAAATTACTTCGGGGCCGACTTTCGTACATTCGCGAATTCTCTTCAAGACTGAGACACGTAAAAGTGGTATTCGTTGGAAATGAATGTTTCATTTCAAACAAGATGCAAGTAGATTTATGTAAAGATCGAATTGTACATAAATTTCTGAGCAAACAAAATAGTAAACAAAAATTAGAAATTATTGTATTTATTTTAGTTGAAAAATTCCAGAAGTCGTGGCAAGGTGTGTATTTCTCGTTTTGTTTAAATTTACTACTGACTGTGACTCGAGCTGTGACTCTTTCCAGTCGAGAGCAAAGATATCGCAGCCAGATTGCTTCGACCAGTTGCGCTTTGCGTTTCAACCCCTTAAGCTCAAAGCTCGGAATATTCCCTGCAGCACGTTACTTTCAAAGAGCAAACCCCCTGCATTTAAATATTACTCCGAATCATCATTATTAATCGCATTACTTTCTCCCAGTTTTTATTATCCCCCCGGTTGGAAAAAACAATTTCGAAGGGGATGTTTCGCTGCAGCGCTATAAATAAATGACCGCAGAAAGACCCTTGCGAAACAGCCGCTGCCATTTAAAGCAGAAAACAGCAAAGTTGTCTTTCTTTGTTGCTCTTTATCCAACGTGCAGTGTGTCCAGTTTAAATTTATCGAGTTTATCAAGAAGCTACATACGGAATATATATTTCTATCAATTTGGGATTGCATTCGTGAAATCTCGCATTTCTAATTACTGAATTTTTGCATCTGAAACATTGAAATTCGAAATTTCGAACGTTGCAATTTCATCTTTTTCTTTCTTTCCTTTAGATATAGACCGTTAAATGACAGGGCTATCCACAAGTAACGTCGTTTCTTTCAAATTTAATGAACATTGATTTCTTAATTTAATTTTTATTTCTAATACTCTTAATTTAACTTTTAATTTAATAAACATTGCCACCTCGTGACAGCAATTTAAATGAAATAAAATTTTATACAGTATCGAGAAACGACGTTACTTACGAGTACCATTGCTACTTTATTCCATTACATACTTTGTTACTCGCTGTCGTTCGTAACGAAGTAAATGAAATAAATAAATTGGGCTTGTTTCATTTCTCGATAGAAAACGGTACGGTATTTTTAAATTGAAACGTAGTTTTATTATGCATTAAACGTAGGTGAAATGTCGCGATACAATACTCGGGACGGTGTTTACACACACGAGGGTGGAACGTCGGAGGCGCAGGCCTCGAACAAGCGCGTTGGACGCGTTATTGAGTAATCTCTCACACCGGCACGGATTTTATTTCCACGTTTCGCCAGCCGGAGCCAAAAGGGCAGGATGCCAAGGGATCGGCGTAAGAAGGATCAGATAAAGTTCCAGATATGTTCGAGCTCCGCCTACGTAACTAGAAAATTCACTTTGCCCCGCCGAGAATCGCGAATCGACCGACCTCGTCGACCGAACTTCCAAGTGTGTACGTCACTGCGAACGTTTGCAGTTAAGTCGGCGGAACGACAGAATCTGATAGACCAGATTTCCCAGTTTCGAACCTTTGATCGTCCGCGAGATCCAAATATCCCCCGTTTCCAAACTCACCGAACTCACCGAACGTTGGGGAATTTCGTCGAACGGTAAAAATGGTCAAGCTACACTAAAAAAACGTATGTACGACGTTCAAAAGTTTTCGAAAGACGTTTTGAAATATTTTGCGAATGTTTGAAATATTCGTGGCTACGGAGTTGGTTTCGAAATATTCGGATGAAGTGGCTTTAAAATTTTGCGTTGGAAAATTCTGTTTCAACCTGATACAATTTTGTTCATGTTGATTGATTCAATTATTCAACAACGTGACGTCATTTGATTCGATGTATTAATGATTCGACTTTCTATAATTCAATATAATATATGTAATGTATATATAACATATAGATAATATGATATATAATATGTATAATATATGTACAATATAATATAATATATATATAATATAATTCAATATAATTTAATTTTCTATAATTCTGTCTGTATAATATGTATAATATATGTATATAATATATATAATGTAATATAATATAATATATACAATATATATAATATATAAGTAATATAATATAATATAATATATATAATATAATTTAATATAATATAAAAACTATATATATCTGTCTGTATAATATGTATAACATATGTATAATATATATATATATATAATGTAATATAATATAATATATTTAATATATAAATAAGACAATATATATAATATAATTCAATATAATTTAACTTTATACAATTCTGTCTGTATAATATGTATAATATATGTATATTATATATATAATGTAATATAATATAATATATATAATACAATATATAATATATACATAATATAATATAATATAATATATATAATACAATATATAATATATACATAATATAATATAATATAATATATATAATATAATTCAATATAATTTAACTTTCTATAATTCTGTCTTCTCTATAATTTTCCTCTCTTTCTATAATTTTGTCTATTAACCGATTAATTTGTATAATTTGTAATTTTGTCTATTAACCGATTAATTTGTATAATCCGATCAATAAGGGGAAAAGATATTTCGATAGTCCTTAATTACCTTCAATTTCACGGCTTTTAACCACGCCGGGAAAATTCACTGTCCTATTCCCTCAATCTATCCTAAATCAGGATCCAATTAGTGCGCCAAGGAATTTCGCTCTGAGCTTGAAACAACTTTCGTTAAAAAGTGAATTCTCGGTTACATCGCCGGGATGGCTCGCGATTAAAAAAAACAAAAAAAAAAAAAAAAAGAAAAGAAAGAAAAGAAAGAACGGTGAAAAAGGAGACACAGAAGTTATCGAGTCTTCGTGTCGAGCCAACTCTTGCCGACCTGGGAACCGGAAGGGTTGCCACGTTGCCCTCTACTTCCGGCCCGTGAAAACGCTATTTGGCACATAAATATTATCACAACGAGCTTCCGATTTTTCCAGTTTCGGTACAATACGGTTTCCCCCGAACCACGAGATCTTACGCTCTATAGTTTCGTAATATGCTTTTCGAGCTCGTTTCCTTTCCTTTTTCTTTTTCCTTTTCTCTTTTTTTCTTTCCCTCTATAACATCCTCTATTAACACCACGGTAAAGAACGGCCTCTAGATTCTCTCGATCGACGCTCGTCAGGTTCATCGTGCTTTCACGAGCTCGTGCAACTCGAAAGGAAATGAAAAAACGGAGAAACAACGTAACAGCATGTGTTCCGGAGACGTCGAAAAACAAAACACACAACGTCGTGTTAGAATTTGATTATTCGTTCGTTTACATCGTTTACAATAAATAACGCTAATTTCCCCCGTCCGTAATTTTACACAATGATATTGTACTAAAATTGACGCCGCGTATGTCCCTCTCTCACTTTCTCTCTCTATTCATCATTTTCCCCTATACACACACACTTCCTTTCCTTCTAATAATACGCTTCTCTTTAGATCTCGATTTCTCTTTTATTATTTTATTAGAAACAAACAAAAAGAAAGAAAAAAAAAAAAGAATTCTCTTCGTCGTGCCTCCGCTTCGTGTCATCACTCTCTCACTCTCTCTCTCTCTCTCTTGCTCTCTTCCTCTCAACCGTCGACCTTACTACTATTCTCTCTTTCTCCCTGCCTCGCGTAATCGTCGTTAAAGTTAATCGTCCATAAATTAATCGCGAGAAATACTATAAGTACTACAAGTGTGTTTTTAGACGCGAAACGAAGTGGCTGCACACCCCTGCTGACTCGAGCGGGTGCAAAAATCGCGTGACAGAATATGGAATTCCACCTTTTCCTCTCTATCTTCTGTCCAGGGTCCTCGTGCGACATACCAGTGATTGCATGTAGAATACAGAAAAAAAAAAGGACCGTCCGCCGTGAACGTGGGATATTATACGATCTAATAACGCATGTTGTCGCCTATACTCTCGGTATAAACGTGTAGCGCTGCGGGATACCCACAACGGACCACAGTTTTCTCTTTGTTTTCTCCTTTTTCTTTTTTCACTCCTCTTCTTACGTTTAATTTCTTTCGTTTTTTTTTTTTTTTTTTTCCCCTCCTCCCCCTTCCATTCATTTTTACTTCTATCAATCCTATTTATCTTTGTTTCTCACGTATCGACACGGCCGACCGGAATAGCGTATCGCTATAGACACATACACGCGCGCAAACATGCATACAAACACACACGCACACGCACGCACGCATACATGCATACACGCATACACACAAGAAGGAATAGGAACAAGACTTTTTTGGCCGCTCACCGCACCGTATCTTCCTACACACACTCACGCACGTACACACACCGAAATACGTGTCACGATCGTCTCGCGGTGTGTTAAAAACGCGGCTCGTACGAAACGCGATAGAAACCGAGTCCGATCGAGCATCGCCGGGAGATTGCATCGGATCGATCCTTCTGGCGTACGCGCACACACGTAACACATGGCAGTCTTACGAAAAATCAGGTATGTATATATATATGTGTGTGTGTGTATGTGTGTGTGTGTATATATTTTTCGTTTCATATTTATATTTTTTTATTTACTTTATTTATTCCTTATTTTATATAATTCTAGCGTTCATGTTGCTCTGCGCTTCCGCGTACACAGAAAACACCCGCGAGATGAATACCGACATATGTATGTATACACGCCGGCACGCGTGAATCGACGTTCGTTACCTGTTCGAGAATTCTACTCACGCGCATATCTCGTTACCTAGAACGTTACCTAACGACGATCAGACCTCATCGTTCGCAGATTTACGCCGCGTTGGCCGCGGTTTTGATTACACCAACGGAGTAACACCATCGTTACCCCTCGTCGTGCCGTCGTCGTGTTCATTGTTCTCCGTTGTTAGCAATGAATCAAACATCATGCCTACTATTCACACGTTCTATTCTTCTCGGTAACAGTGTATATATATAAGCGAGCGGCCATCGGTATTCCGTGAACCGTTCGGCGTAACTTGTACCTATATACGTGTAGCGGATAACGAAAGAGGGGTTGATTGGTCGACATCGGTCACGAAACTTCGTGTCGTGGCACTGTGTTCGACAGGTTCGAGCCGTGGTGTATATACCAAGTTACGTGCGATCCTCTCAGCCGTATGCGCACGAACAACAGGTATCTCGCGACAAATTGAACGACATCGTGTTGGACGACACGACGCGACGACGGAGGCAGTTCCAAGGAGGCAGGGACCATCATATTCGCCAATTCGCTGGAATCCGCGGAAAGGACCATCCCGCCACACGTCGTACGATGGCACAGAATTGAATCGTTACGTGTATGTATGTATGTATGTATATCACAACCTCTTGAGCGAGGCTTCGAAACGCTCAGTCACTCTTCGCGAACGTTCCCTTTCCTCGTTCCCCGTAGACAGTCGACGTACGTACGTACCATACTACGTACGTATGCATGTATATTGCTTCCACGTTTCTGTTCACGCGACGATACACACGTATATTCATATGTATATATATATATATATATATATATTCTTTCACGCGAACCACCGGAAGTTTTACCAGAACAACTCGTGGCCGAGTCTCGAGGTTGACGCCGATGCTGCGGCTGCTGTTGAAGATGATGACGCTCCGGGCGGCCATGGCGGCTGACCCGGAGCCGCGGTTCAATCCTCGTCGTGGTGCCGCGGGCTGGCGTCATAGCCACCGATCGAGCCCGAATTTTCCGGCGAGAAGTTCATCATGTCCGTCGGCGACAAACTGTCTTGCGGATAGTAGAACGACGGATGATCGGAACTGGGTCCAGCCGCGCCGCCGTTCAACATGGTGGCCGGCGGCGACACGCTAGGCCTCGCCGACGGACCGGCCCCCGTTCCTGGATGGTGTTGCGTGCTCAGGTCCGAGCCCACCGGAGACAGGAAGCTCATCTCTGGCCCGCTGTCACGACACCAGAGCTGCCTCATTTCCTGCCGCCGTTGCCGCATCAGCGACTTGTATTCGGAGATGCGCATCTTCTTCCCGTCCACGATGCAGGTACGTTTCGGTCGCGGCCTGTACCTGTAGTCCGGGTGCTTCTCCATGTGCAGCTTCGACAGCCGTGACTGCTCCTCGTAGTACGGCTGCTTCTCGGAGTTCGACATCGCTTTCCATCGAGCACCTGCGCCAGCAAACCAACAATGTCCTTCAATGTACACATCAACGCAATATAAATATCGCAGTATCGGTTATTATAATTAATCTGTAGTTATAATTTTAGTTATGTTTAAATACACACAGATGGCCGCGTTTGTTGATCGTAGAAATATGACGAAATACGAATGTGATGCGAAAAGTCCAACGCAGGCGTGAAGCACTTTTCTTTTGAGAGAGAACTGTTAAAAAGTGTGTCACTCGTGTTGTTAAGAGAATTTATTCGAGTTGTTTAATTATTTGTTGTTCTATTAGCATAATTTTCATTAAACAAACGTTATTTATATTACATCTATACAATGTACATGTATTTTTAGACACTAGAACTATCGACGATTGAAGCTAGAATTTAAAATTTCCATCAGAGGTATCAAATTTGTGATATTTTATAATGGAGTACACGAGCTTCTGTGTTTATACATTTTACGAGAAATTTTTAAATTTAAATTTCACGTTTAGATTCTTTAAAAACACGCTGTTTATTTATTAAAAAATCGAACAAAGATTGTAAAAATTTCGATCATTTTGATAGTGTTAACATACATATATATATATATGTATATATACATATCTAGTAATCTGGAGATATTGTCAATACAAATACGGATCGTACACAACGTTTATCTTATTTATACGATAAAGATATTCCCATTTCGTTTATTTCGTGCAAGTACGTGTCAGTACACATGTCTCTTGTATATCTCATCACAACTCCTTACCAAGTATTTTCGATATGTTGGAATTATGCATGTCCGGGCAGGCTTTCAAAATTTTCCTACGCTCGTCCTTGGCCCACACCATGAACGCGTTCATAGGTCGTTTGATATGTGGCTTGTTCTCACCCTCCCTCTTCTGCTGTCTCACCATTTTAGCTGAACAGAGAGAAGACGTGTTAGATGTCAACGCCAGCCCGCCGACTGCTCGGCTGACTCTCCCTCTCGTGAGAAGCGAATCTGATTTCAGGTGAGCGCATCACCTGGCGCTCTCGAAACAAAAGCGTAACGTCAGCCTCGTGGCTAGTCAAAAGACTGCTTACCTTTTTCCGTTATGTCTTCCGGTACCTTGTAACCCGGCTCCCGCCACACTGTAATTTCAGAATATCGCTGCATGTTATAATTCGCAACGGCAGATTGTGAGAAATGATCGAAACGATCCGAAACGGGACGTGATCCGTTTTGTGATTTATCTCGTTCGCGAAGCGAGCGAAACACCGAGTGTACAATTCAATCTCGCCTCGAGTCCGGTCTAAAAATTCGCAGCGTGTGTGTTTCGCGTGTTCGTTCGGATCGACGACAATCCACCAGCGACATCAATACCATCTTCGATCGAGACCGCGAGGCGCGAACGACGCGCGCGTCTGTACTTACTGTGCTGCGTGGATAGATAATCCTGTTCGTCCTGCGTAGCCTCCTCTCGAGAACCGGAGTGCTTGATCGGTCGTTGAGTCTGCGGCGACGGAGGCATCGCGCCGGCACTCGGCGGTATCCCGTAAATGCCGTGCATCGCGAAGTGCTTCTCGACGGCGGCGACCGCGGCGGCCGCGACCGCGCCTCCGGCACCAGCCGCTTCGTCTTTGGCCATCACCTTGCCCACTGCAACGATAAATTAAAGCGAGCCAGATAAGGGAAACTGATCGAGGGAGAAGATTTACGGAGAGAATCGACGCGCTGCACTAACGTCATTGTCGCGCCTCGTTGTGCAAACAAGCAAACGATACACCACGGCCAAGAACCATTGGATCTCGTTTCTCCGACATCTTTCTGATGTCGAGTCGTTCGATGTCTCTCCTCCAGATTTCCTCGTTACCATTTATTCGTTTCTATCGTTTTCTATTTTACTAATCGCTGAAACGCTGAAAAACAACATTTCTACCCCGGCAAAAAGATAATGTCGGTGGTTTTCTTTTGTTTTCAAACCAGGAAGCCGGGAGCACGAGTAGAATTTACGCGGCAATCTAGTGTCCACGAGTGACAGCTCGTGGAATCCGCTGGCTCGTTTCTTCTTCTCTGTTATTCTTTTTTTTTTTTTTTTGTCCCTTCGTTCCTTTTTTCCTTTTCTCTCTCTCTCTCTCTCTCTCTCTCTCTCTGTGTCTCTCTAGGCAGTGTCTTTTTCCCGGGGATACGCCGGTACACAGAGAGCCTTATCTTAGAATCACGTTACGCGTCGTTGATTGTGCTTTAAACCGAAAGCAAAAACCGGCCGCAGAAAGGGAACAGGTTTGCTCCGGAGCGAAAGAGAAAAAGAGAGAGAAAGAGAGAGGGAAAAAGCCGATCGCGAACAATCAGGTAAACGCGCGCGCATACCCGCGGATAATTAAGCGTACGTTTTCTGATCCTGGCCGCGTATTCTATGGGGTATTGATCGAATTTTTTCACGGTTGGCCCCCGCGGCCTCGCCTGTCCCCCGAAAAGGGTACACCCTGTCGCCTTTGTAAACGCCAACGAGCGAATGAATTGCGTTTTACCCGATCGGTACCCAAGAGAGAGAGAGAAAGAGAGAGAGAGAGAATGTTCGCAAACACATCTCGATAATTCTACTTTCATGCGGCCCGCGATCGGAATTTCTATCAGACTCGCTTGTAATTTTAATGATGAAATTCATCGCGGCCACTCGACGAGTCTCGTTAAAACTCGACCGTCGGGACACAGGATAACCGATTAAAGCAACAGATGTCTCAAACGTTACCTGGCTACCTTTGTGCTCTCTTCTCTCGTGTTTTATTCCGAATGCTAATCATTTTTATTTTCCTTTTTTTTTTTTCTTTTTTTCTTTTTTCAACCGATTAAATCGCGAATTATAAAAAAGACGAAACATCGAAACGAAAGGATTCTGCTTGTTAGTGAGTCTCTCTCTCTCTCTCTCAGAACGAATGTGAGAAAAAAAACAACAATATAAGTCTCGCTTACTCGGAGAGGAAAGAGTGCTGAGATGAGGTGGCAGACCAGCGTAGGGTAGGGTCGTGAGATAATTCCGTGGCATCGGCAGACCAGGCGGAAAGAGCTTAGGCGCGGTGGCCGCGACCGGTTGCTCCTGCTGTCCGCTGCTTCCCGCCCCTGTCGAGTGCGAGTCGCTTCCAGGCGACGAGGAGGACGCCGTGGCCCCCGACGACGAGGACTTGGGCTTGGTCAGGTTGAGAGGCGCGTCGAGATCCTGCAACGGTGGCGCGGTCGGCGCCACGGCGGACGAGATCGGCGTCGGCGACGCTTCCTTCTCCATCTGCGTGGTCATCTGCGCGAGATGCGCCGTCGCCCAGCCCGGCCCCTCCCGATGACTGCTGATCATCTGCAACAATTGTCATTCATCCGTCACTCCCACGCGATTTCTTTCCCCCTCTGTCTTTCTCTCTCTCTCTCTCTTTTTGCACAGTTGAATTTGAAAGCGTAAGTCGCATGCGTGGTTCCACGATTGTGAGAACAGTAGGACAAACGATTCAGGTTCAGACGATACTGTGACGTTCGTCGAGGTTTTTTTTTCGGTGAAAATTAAGAGGAGGAGGGTGGACGTGTCACTCGTTAGAAAAGCGAATTTACAGCCTCGGAGCGCCTGTAAATTAATACAGTTGAAAACACCGTAACGATTAACCTCTTGCGCTGGAACGACGTGCCACGCACGTCGAGAATTCCTTTGCCCCAAATTGCTACATTTTCTCACAGTTTCAAGTATTATTTTAATGTAACCCAGGCAAAACAAATGACAGGTTTATTGCCTCTTAATAATTTCAGTCCGGTGATTGTCGTTACCGACGAGTTCAAACGAGAAAGAAAGCGAACGACGAATTATTGTGTACGGCCACGGTCACTCGTTATGGTCCGCAAACCAGTTGCCAGCGCAAGGGGTTAAAATACCGATCTAAATCGAACGTGGCTAGCTAACTGTTGCCAAATAATTTAATTTGCGGATTTTCTGCCTCCCGCAACGGTCGAACAACTCTCGTACGCTACCCACGACGATCGCCGGCCGCCTGCGCCGAGATCATATATTTTTAGTAATAAATCTTTTACTTTTTTCCCTCCCCTCTCAAGAGAGAAACCTCTCAAATCGACGTTGCTCACAATCAGACCGATCAGTCGATTCAGTTTTCGTCTGATCGAGCCGCGCTTCCTTCCGTCTTCTTTTTTCACGTGAATCCAGCTCCTTGTCGGTGGCGCCCCCTACGCGGCGCGGAGCGACGCTCTGTGAATTTTTCATCGGGCGTCGAGCAACCGAGGGGGGTGGGGTGGGGTGAAGTGGAGGGGCGGTGGGTTCGCTTTTAAAGTTTGAACGCTCGGTGTTGCGCGTTAGGCGCGCGTAGACGAGGAGGCCTGGTATAAACGTTAATCAAAGTCGAGCGCGCGGGCGTGCGGCGATAGAGGAGGAGGAGGAGAGGGAGGGAGGGCAGGAGAACGACGAGCAGGGAAATTGGGATTGCGCTACGGGTTTACGTACGTTAGCGATCGAATTGATATGTTTGTTGGTGGTGGTTGACGTCGACGTAGCCGGCGGTGGCGGCATAGGCGATTGCACCGGCAATCCTCTGAGCTGTTCGAGAAACGGTAGGAACATCAAGGATTGCGGCCCCGACATGCTCAGCTGGCTCTTTGTCATCTGAGCCTGTAGCTCCTGGATGTTGTGCTGCATGATGTGCTCTTGCTGCCGCTTCAAGTGCTCCGTTTGCAGCCGCTGTATCTCGATTTGCTTCTGCGAGTCGACGGTCATGTGCGCAGGATACGACTGCAAAGCCACGGGACGAGCAATTAGAGGGATGATGAACCCCGTTGTGTCGTCGGCAAAAAACAGAGAATGAAATTTCCCTTCCTTTCTCTTTTTTCTTTTTTTCTATTTTTTTTTTTCTTTTTTCCTTTTCTCTTTGCTTTACAGAGAACGAAAAAAAGCTCCGCCAGCTGCGTGGCTCGCTGTGCTCTCTCGGGTATTCATTTTCTGCTTTTCAGCTGGTACGACAAGGACGATGAAACGTAACGTGGGAAAAATTGTTAGACTCGTGAAGGGGGTGAGGAGTGGGGTGGGGTGGTTTAATCTTTCGGGAACGAACGACTATGTTTCTCCTTTTTTTTTTTTTTTTGTTATTCCGAAGGTAACGGAGGATAACCACTTTCTCGCGCATTCGTTTCGAATTTTTCGATGGAAAACTCGTCGTCTCGATCGTGTTCTCGAGGAAAACTTCCAACAAGTACAGCGTTTCTGTAAAACAGCGAAGAGTGTTCATAGCTTTTAGCCAAGCGAGTTCCATCATCCTTCTCATCTGAAAGAAAACGGCAGTAAACGATAAAAGCAGCCTGATCCGATCTGACAAGGCTTTTTCACGAAAACTGCGTGAAGCAACTGTAAGACAACTGACCCTTTAGCTAACTAGGAGAAAAACCACGCGGAGAAACGGTAAAATTTTTGCAGAGGCCTGGCACCCGCGCGATTTATTGCCGCGTAATTCCTACCATTAACACCGATAATGACAGCGTCGATACCCTTTCGCTAACGCGAGCGCAACAACGTTTTAACATTCAGGCTGTAATTTAACCTCCTCTGCGTGTGAAACGCATCTAACTATTATCATGAACCGAGCTACCAACGATTGAGTATCCAACAACACGATTCTTCTCTTCTTTTTTTCTTCTCCATCAAACTGAAGCTCGTTGTCTTCTTCTCTTTTTCAAAGCACCGATGCACTGGAACCAGTTCCAGATCGAGCTTTCCCAGAAAACGTAATAAAAGAGGCGATCGAGGATATTAACTTTAATTACCGGTTATCGAGCGTGCGAAACGGAAGCAAATGCCCGGAGAAAAACGTACGCGTCATTTATAACTCGAAGTGATAACGCGAGCAGGAAGGAATCCGCCAGATTTCTCCTCTAACTAGTCTCCTTCGTCGTTCGCTTCGTGCAATTACGCCGACACGCGTAAACACACGGCTACTCGAGTTAACGCCCGATGTCAATCGAGGAGTTGTCGTCCGGCTCTAAGTACTCGCGATCGAACGAACATTTCGTAGAAACGTTTGACACATTGCGTGCCCAACCTGCTCCCACGGTTCGCGGATTTTTGGAGCAAACGGGGAAACTTTGTACAATGCATAAATATTACTATATATTTTTTATAGTAATATTTAAGAATCTATTTATTATGCATTTTAGATTTTAACTATTATTTATTTTATGTTTATTTTGACACATTGAGAACGGTATGCTCTGATAAACATACAGCCTGTATTTTCTCATATTTTTTTGAATTATTTAATGTATGATCGAAAGGGTTCTAGAGGAGGTATAGAATTTAACAAGTGTATTATTTTATTAATGATTACAATTATTAATTATTTTTCGTTTTAGAGGTATTTTATTAAATAAAATGAAAATATCTCTAGTAACGTTTCTTGGCGCGGTATAGGAAATAATTTCCCTACTTCTTGAAAAATTATATAACATTATAATATATAATTATATATTATATATAATATTATATCATATAAATTATACAACCTACAATGCAAAAAAGCGTTCCTCGCAACGTTAAAATACGAGAATTCTCGTCTCTCGTCCGCAACAGTTGAAAACTGAAATGTCCACAATGTGTTAAGTATATTTAAATATAACCCAGGCAAAACAAATGACAAGTTTATTACTTCTTGATCATTTCTATCCAGTGATATCATACCGACGAGTTCAAAAGAAGCGACAAACTATTGTATACGGTTCGGTCACTCGTTATGGTCCGCGAACCAGTTGCCAGCACAAGGGGTTAAGTACTCCGTAAAAGAGAAAAAAAGTTACCTGTAGAAGAGAAACTGTATCAAAGTTTAACATTGAACAATTTATAATTTTTCCTAGGAATTTTATATACGTGAAAAGTAATGTATTTCTAGAGATTTTTCGTAAAACGTACAAATAAATAAAAGTTTCTGCAGATTATACATTTACGTATCATAAATGTATAATCTTTATGTATTATGTGTCTTCTGTAGTCTAAATGTATATAATCTTATAAAGTTTTTCCATTCTTTTTACTTTAACGTTTCTGATGGAAATTTTATGCTTCGATCGTCGATGATTTCTTTTTTCAGCGTTAATTATTTTTCATTTTAGAGATATTTTATTAAATAAAATGAAAATACTAGTAACGTTTCTTGGCGCGGTGTGTTAGGAAACAATTTCCCCACTTCTTGAAAAATTATATACCTATATAATATATAATATTATATCATATAAATTAAATATAACGTTGCCTGGGTCTTGTCCTCTACAAAAAAGCGTTCGCAACGTTGAAACACGAGAATTCTCGTCTCCCTTTCCGCAACAGTTGAAAACTGAAAGTCGCGAATTCGCGTCTCCCGTCCACAATGTGTTACAGGCACCGGTGATATTCGCGGTTTGTTTCTCGCAAGACTTCCAACACTCCGCTTACGCAACCGGGCAGATAGTGCAGAACGTTACTCGCTACTTTTATGAAAATCTCGCGCGCATTATGCGCATTATTAATCGTGTTTTCCAGCCTCTTTTTTCACGCGTCCCTGACGCGACCGCCGCCGTCCGCGAGTGGCATCCGACGCATTGTTCCGGCCATTTGCATTGAATGCGCGTGAAAAAGCGACGTAACGAGCGATCTTGAACGCGTGATCGTGCCCCTACGCGATGTTTTTCGATTGTTCCGTCTTTTTATCTTACGAATTACGATTCGTTGTTACGTAATCCAAGAACGATCCGAGAGCAAGTTTCAGAGCTTTAGCCGGGTGAGGCGAGGTATCGCAACAATCTGATAGCCGGACAAATCGATCGGTTTTCGCTGAAACCGCTTTTCGAGGATCGTTTGCGAGGCAAACCACACAGTAGGACGTGAACACACGGCGAGGGTTAAGGTCTGGAGCGTGTAGGTAGAATGGAACGTTTCTTTTCCAGCGTCTCGAACGTCCATTAGTCAGAGAGGCGGCTAGGTGCAGCTATTAATTCAACGGGACAGGGTTTTCAGCGCGGGCTCCCGTTTCCATCGCGGTGTAACAATTCAACGAGGCTAATATCATTGTACTTTCCTACGACCTGGCTCTGGTCCAGATATGCTTGAAGTTTAAAGTCTATTTTAGACGATAAGGAAGACGTTTATTCATCCAGCCTGGGCACCAGCTGAAACGTCACATATGCACGATATTAGGCGCGCGAGCAAGCTTCCTTCTCTCTCTCTCTCTCGATCTTTCGCTCACGCTCTGCTTGCCTTTCGACGCACGATTATTAATCCTCGGACGCGGATCGTGGAAGATCGCGGCCCGTGATTTACGATCGCCACAGGACACACCGTTTCGTCGGACAAACCGCTTGTATTCCCTCGGTCGATGATGGTTTTCTCCTTTTCGTAACTTTTTTTTCGCGAGAGAACGAAGGGAAGACGCCTTCCCTTGCGTGACTTTGACTTTTTCTCTTTTTGGACAGAACCTGATGATTTATATCGTGGTGATAGCGCGCGTGGGAAAGGGACACTTTACAAAAATGGGAAACTCTCGGAACCGTTTGCCTACACGTTGCGTAGTCGGTAAATAAATAGAACAAAGTTGCAAGTTCTGTGTAAAGTTGGAGCATTTACTTGTGCGACAGACAGGTTACCAGGTTCGTGAATGAACCGAGCCGAGTCGCTTCGCAAAGGTGCTCCAGAAATATCGCGCCATGAAAAACTGGCAGAACGATCAAGAAATATCACTGTCCGCGTTCTTGATGAGGATGCTCGTTTCCTTCCTCCTTTCCTCGTCGAGCGTGAAAATTTCATGAAAGTCTAAGCGATTCGAAATTACCCGTGCTTTGAACATATAAATATTCAATGTTTCCAGACAAGATCGTTACCATCCGTTTTCGGTATCGGTATGTCTGATTAAAATCCACTAAATAGCTCCGCCATTAAAGAAGAAGAAGAAGAAGAAGAAAGAAACAATAAAACGTCTGCAGCTTCGCTCGCGAAGACTGCGTTTACGGCCGAGAGAAAGAAAAAAAGAACGCATTATACCTTTATCGAACGCGTCGATCGACACACATATCTCTCGAGAGTCAGGCTTCATTGTTTCACGTGCGTCGACGATACGATATCCGCGTCTATCGTCAGGATCCGCATATTAAGCGGCCTCTGTATGGAAATGCACTCGTTAGAGTTAATTATTGTTGCGCCGGCTCTAATTGCTGCGGCAAGAAAAAAAAAAAAGAAGAAAAAAAGGAAAAAAGAAACAAAAAAGACAACACGCTGTTGAGATCGCGAGAAAAACCGGCCGGACAATCGGTTCTTTTCCGTTCGAGTCTCCCTCCTTCTGCGTATCGCGCAGAATATTTTTATAAATCGGTAACTCCGTGTTTTCGAAACGACGGGCGAAATTATGGTGGCGGGACCGATCGTACCAGGTTGGAGTCGGGGAATACGCGTGGTGGACGCTCGCGTTCATTAACAGATTCGCCGACTAGGTCGCGACTAGGTTGCCGGTGGATCTGGTACGGCGGCACGAAAACGCGAACAATGCCCGACGCAAGTCGGCCCAATAAACGGGACAATAAACGGCCGCGCGCCGGTAATTTCGGGAACGATTCCGACTCGATTCTGGCTCGGCTATAATCGGCGTGCCGGCATCTCTCTCCACCAGCCGATGGAACTTCATTATTCATTTGCAAAAGTTCAGTTATGCCGATGATACGTATCCATGACAGCTATACCGCCCACAGTGGCTAAATATAAACAGGCGGGGTGCCAGCAAGTTCCATTCACATTCACATCCACGTTTACACACACGTCCGCACGCGCGAGAGCCGAGTCAGCCGCTGTGAGGCCGGTTCAGTAAGTGAGCATAAGAATATGAGGAGCCCCGTTCTGAATATGCATCCGCGCATTGACGCCAACTGCATCGACTAAACTTAGCCGCGCAATTACCGAAACATACCTACCTCCATAATCGCTCTTCTCTGCCGGTTATCCTCCGTCGCCGCGTCGCCCGATTTACCGATCCGTCAAACGCGTTCTCGATGATCCACACCGAAATCAAATCGCGATCATTTTCACGAACGACGAACGTTCGTGACTTGACAATCGATGCCGATCGCGCTACTTCTTCGCGATCGATCGAGTGGTCTCGTTTCCTCGGAATTTTTTTTTTTTCTTTTTTTCTTCTTTCGCCTTGAAGACCAGAAGAAACGTTACAGTGGCCGGTTTGTGGAGGTTGGTCGGGTTTCGCGCTGGCCAGCCGGCGAGCAAACGAAAGACGAAGGCTAAAGGCCACGAAATTTGAATCTAGATTTAGAATCGGAGCCACTGGAGTGCAAGGGGACATGCACACACCACGGGATGACGTAGATCCACCGGAAGCGGTTCATACTTCACGTGCGTTATAAAGACTGTCACTGTGGCACTGTCTAAAATTACGACGGGCCCGGCCGACACAAGCCTATGGCTCGAATACAAGCCTACCGAAAGCTGGATCAAAGCTACAATGTTTGTCGGACGATGTACCGATTTTTTTCTCTCGTATCCTCCCCCCCTCCACCCCTCTCGATCCTTTATACGCGCGTATTTTTCTTTTTTTTTTTCTTTTTTGTTTGCTCTTTCGACCGGGAACACGTATCGCGATGCTATGCGACGCGATCCTGATCCGTCTGTCTGGTCCTGGCTCGCGAAAATTTGTCGCGCGAAAATCGATCGGAAACCGAACCACGGTAGGGGGGGTAGGAGGGAGGAAAAAAAAAAAAAGAAAAACGAAACTCGAGCGAACACTCGCGCGCGAACGGATTCCCCGGTTCGTGAAATATGCACCCGCGAGACAAACGAGCGCCAACGCCAACCGAGCGGAGAGAAAGAAGAACGGTCGCGACAAAGAGGAGCCGTTGGCCTGCACTCTTAATGGAATTTTAAAAGAGCGAAGCCAGAATTCGACGACGAGGGAACGGAGGGGGATGCCGGCCTGGGGGGATACATAAATTATGGAGCTCTTTGGACGGGATTCGCGCTCGCTGCGGCTCGCCCCCTCCTCTCCCGCTCTCGCGCCTGCCGGCCACTGCAATGAAACTCGTGAATGCGGAATCTGGGGCAACCGGAAGCGGTATTTTCGTGGCCGGGGATTTTCCACCCGGGAGGAACAGGAGAATAACGCTCGCGTTATTGCCAGCAAGGCCCATCGGTCGTCGGGCGCCCCCTGATGTGTTTCTCTCGTCTTCGAACCGTGGAGGATCTCGAGGATCGTCGATCACGAGAACGTTCTCGCCGTTTCAACCCTTTGCACTCGAGTGTCCCTTCTGACGAGACGTCGTACTTAACCTCTTGCGCTGGTAACTGGTTCGCGGACCGTAACGAGTGACCAAACCGTATACAATAATTCGTCTATCTTTTAAAGAAACTCATCGGTATATCACTAGGTAGAAATTACTGGGAAGTAATGAATTCACTATGTGTTTTGCCTGGGTTATGTTTCAATACATTAAAGACTGAGAAAATGTTGCAATTTTGGGAGAAAAATGTTCTCGACGTGCGCGGCACGTCATTCCAGCGCAAGAGGTTGACCACTTGACCAAACCGTATACAGTAATTCGTGTTCTTTTTCAAACTCATAGGTATATCACTAGGTAAAAATTACTGGGAAGTAATAAATTTACTATGTGTTTTGCCTGGGTTATGTTTCAATGTATCGAAAACTGAGAAAATATTGCAATTTTGGGCCAAATACTCTTGACTTATTCCAGCGCAAGAGGTTAACCACTTGCGGACCGTAACGAGTGACCAAACCGTATACGATAATTCGTCGCTTTCTTTTTGAACTTGTCGGTATGATATCACTGGATAGTTTGAGAAGTAATAAATTGATTATTTGTTTTGTCTGTGTTATACTTAAATGTACTTAAAACTGAGGAAGTATTGCAATTTTGGGACAAAAAAAGTTCTCGACGTGCGTGGCACGTTATTCCAGCGCAAGAGGTTAAATCTGGCCAACTCTATTTACAATTCGTTGATAATTATAATATACATTTGTAAGATGTTGTACGATGCGACGTATAACAGACGCCTAGAGTGAAAGCTATAGTAACGACGTAGGAACAAAAGAATTTTAGAAGACAGTTCTAAATGAGTCAATTGATACTCAATAATTTACATAAACTAGACTTTTTACTAAAGTTTAAAAAATGGCGGAAGATATTATTTTTCCAGAAATTCTTGTGTATTATAGTTGTTTTAGCAAACTAGCAATACACGTTGACGATCCCTTTAAATTATATATCAGACATTACATATTAGAGAGATATAACTAACAAAATTTCGTGTTAAGTACCATTTGAATTATTATTTCCAATGTTATACCACAAAGTGATGCTGGTAGATGATACGAAAAAGGTATGTCGAGGGCAAAGAGTTGTCGGCTGTTGTCACGAAAATGTGACTTTCGTATGAAAATGATTCCACAATCTCGAATTCGATGTTCGTGTTCTGGAAACTATCCCATTTTCTGCGCGATACTTTCGGTTTACACACTTACTTAGTCTGTGACAAATGCTAATTTTTGGAAAATTAACTGAGATTTATGGAGGACCTGGTTCTAAATTTCCGAAATTGTCTACACAATTGTGAAAGAGTGTGTAAAATTGTAAAATTAGTATCTAAAATCTAATTTGACAAGCTAACTTTTACTAATAAACGCAGCGTAATTATTAACTATGGTATGAATCGATTGACCGTTTAAATTTAAATGTGCGGCTCCGTTCACGAGCTAACTCGTGTTTTCACTTTTAAACGATGGCCGACTTGCATCGGCCATTGCAATTTTTAGAACGCGATGTAGGACGTAATATAGAATAGTGTAAAGACATTCTTCGTCCTATTCACGTTCACGTTAATTATAAAAAGAAAAATTATTCTTCTTGATAGGACTCAGGTTTCCATCATCATTCTAATATCGCAGAAATTTCAATCATGGTTCGTGACGGTTTTCCAATGTATTACAGGCAGATTTCGAAAATACTACGATAGAGTTTGATAGTGATAGTGAGTTGAAAATGACGTTGCACCAACTTTGAAGAATTATACAAATATTGTAACCATCGAACTTAGTGATCCACAGAATATCTGTGATTGCATTTCATACTGAAGTTTACTTAAATTGTTTCGCTTTCGTATTCAAATGTACACGATGTGAGATGGGATAGTTTCTGCGTAAACTTGCCGGCCAACAATGCGTTCTTTGGCAATGAAGTTCGTTGAATTTAGCCAAATTGACGAAAGATCGTGCGCGGTATCGACGACAAAAGGAACGAAACCCGTCAGCGTTCGAAAGTATTCGAGCTTCAGTTGATAAATTGAAGCCAAATGGGTATATATTGACGTTCGCTGAACGACGAAAATTATTTTAATTATCTTCCGAGGTAGTTACGACGTTTTACGACGCTTACTTTCAACTTTCGAAGTTTACATTTCCGGACGAACTTCGGCACGTTTCAGCCACCGAAAGCTACAGTCATTCCCCGTTCATTAACGATCACTGTTCTCTGATTCTTACCAGTAAATTGTATTTCGTCTCCAAGATGTAACTTGCTCCTCGTTCCTCTCGATTGCCAGCGGCCTGTATATCATTGTCAGTCAAGCTCGAAATATATATCAAGCGGCGCGAGACGCGCGAGTTCGCAATAACTCCGTCAAATTTCGGCTAGCAATTGTCACCGTCGCCGCCGTTACTATTATTTATCGCCACTTACTTTCGTCCCCGGCGATTTGCGAGTTTACTCCTTTCCCCGAAACTCTTCTATTCGAGAATTCCAACTGATTCCTTCGGATCCGTTCCGAAAACATGCAACCACGAACGTTCCTCGCCCTTTGACGGGACAAAACGGTCCCAAACGGTCCAAACGACAAAAGAATAATTTGTTTAAGCGGAATCACAGGAACGACTGACTACAAACGGGCTTCCGAGAAACGCGCGCGCGAGCGAGCGAGCGAGCGAGCGAGGGAGCACGCGTCAGAGGGGCAATACGTTTGGTATCGACATCGCGGAATCCATAATCATAGATCACAGAGAGCGCGAGGCAAGCACGCCGAGCCGAGGCGCGGCGATACGCCCGCTGCAACCCGAAGATATTTTCGGGCGACTTTATTGGCCGATGTTTATTATCTATTCCGCTGCCTCTAATCCTTTTGATATTCCCCATCGGCGGATAAACAAATTGCACGATCGCCGCGTGCCTGCGCGCGAAACCTTCCTGCTTCGGGGGTCAGCTTCTCGAAAGCGGGTAATATTAATAATTCCCCTTTGCGCCGCGCGTCGCCCCGTGCGCACTATTCCGCCGCACAATATTATTACCCGGCCGAACGCGAACGCGGGGCCCCATCTTCCATTACACGCACATACACGCCAAGCCTTTCAGCCGCCACTTCACAAAGGCGACTTTGTTTCGTTTTCATTCCGGCGTTGTACGTGTCTCTACGTATGCTCGTCGATGAGTCCTCTCTTCACTCAGAGAGTCCCGATTCTGTCCCCGCGTCTGGAGAACAGACGTTGCGTTTTTATTTTCTCTCTTTTTTTTTTTTTTTTTTTTCTAAATTTATCGCGTCGACTAGGTACCAGTCGATCGTAGCACACATGCATACATACAGGATATACCATGTATTGTCCCATCTAGATTTACGTCAGTATTATTGTTATTACGCGTAAATGTTTCAGATAAAGTCGAATGTTTTCGAGAGGGGCAATATGATTTTGATGATACTGGTTTCTTTGTAGGTGGAACGTGTAGAGGACATATGAATGTCATTAACGTTTTTTAAAATGGGATTATATATTTTTTTATTGCATCAGTAGATGTGCACCTTGATATTCTTTGCAAATAAGTATTACCCATTTACATGTGTTAAAAAAATCATTAGTTTAGGAGATATTTCAATTTTAATGTTGTTAGGAAATCATGACCCCCTTTTGTTAATGTTGTAATGATTTTATTTACAGAAATTGTATATTATTATATATTACGATAAATTAATAATTCACGCACATTGCGTAATGTATCTAGTGTTATTTTATTACACTCAGTGATGATGCGATCTCTCATATTGGCCATTGTAGCCGGATGCTGCAACACTACAATTAAAATATCTCCCAAACTAATGACTTTTTAACATAAATAGGCTAAGTAAATTTTTGTCAAGTATATCTAGGCTAATAAATTTTAATATCTTATTTTAATATTTATTTTATACTTGATGTCCTTGTAAAGAATATAGTATATCTAGGCTAATAAATTTTTGTAAAGAATATCAAGAATATCAATCCAAATAAAAAGTATATGATTCCGTTTAAAAAAAAAAACGTTAATGACCTTCGTATGTCCTCTACACGTCCACCTACAAGGAAACTGGTATCATCGAAATGCGCCCCATTCAACATCGTCTGAAACATTTTTCGCTACACGTAACAATAATGACGTAAATCTATGATGGCAGTATGTGGCGAGCCGCCCTGTATTTGCACATTTGTCTTTCGTTTCCCAAAACCGCATCCTGTTGACCGTTCTTGCTCGAGTTACGTAAGCGAAAAACGCGGAAAAATAGTCGATTCGCTGGGTTAATCACGCAGCACGGATTCACGGTTCAAGTGTACTCGCGGCGCACAAATATTATGACTGTGGGACGATTCGAATTATCGGTGTACACGTGCCACGATCGAGTGCCTCGTTACGGAGAAAACGGGATGTTATAAATAAATGACGCAACTATTTATGCGAAACACGATGCTGACAATGGAACTATTTATCTCGGAGGAAATTTGTTTTCATTCGGAAGGAATTGGAGAATTTCCCTCCGTTCCCTTCCCGTTCATGTTCCGTTTCTCTATAGCGGACGCTATAATATCGAGCTGTTCCACAAGTAGTGTCGCGTCTTTGCAGTATTTTTCCGTGAGAAAGCAGTGCTTCTGTCAGATACAATCGTATGTTGATCTTCACGCCCTCGACCACACTTGTGTAGTTTTGAAATTCTAAACTCAATTCTCTTCATTTGCCGAGAATAGAGTGAAATTAAATTAAATTTTCTTGTTATATAACTGAAATTAAAAATTAGTCCCTGAAGAGAGATTGAAGAAAAAAAGCACGTTTTTTGTTTAATCTTGCTGTAAAGACGAGCGACGAAGAAAACGTATTTTCGAGCAATTATGCTTTTCCATGTCCAAAAAAAAAAAACAAAAAAAGGAAACGCAAACAACAAAACAGATGTAGTTTACAAAGTTTCCTAATTAACGGAGATTCCAACATAAGCAATGATATCTATTATAAGAAAGAGACATTACTTAGGGGACAACTCATATGTAGCTTCAGAAGATGATCTTTCTCCGATTTACTCTAAACGAAAGCCGACCAACTGGCCGACCGATGACGCGGCAACTAAATGAGGCGGCACATAGCACGAAATAATATTTACGCTTCCGGAAACGTACGGACGCCTATACGAGTCTCATAATTCATCGTCGGAAACGTATCAATGAACCTGACGAGAGTTTCCTCACAAAATCTTCCCGCTTCTTCGCAAAATCTTTATAACTTGCCCCTAAATGAACTCGTAAAACAAAAACTCGACCGAATGCTGAAAGATAGCGTCATGCATGCATAAATGACACGTTTGTCCATCGTTTGTAAATTATACACGACAGACGGATTAATAGATGTTACATACATCTCCGAGGATATAGGCATAGACATAGATTTTCCGACGAATGACTCAGTGGACTTTATATTTATATTGTCGGCGACCAACTTCTCTTTGGCAATTTGACACACGGTTATGAGTGGTAATCGATCAGCGAGTTTCTTTCACAGCCAGCAGCTGTACAATATCGTACAATATCGTATCGATAATTACGAATATACGTCGTCGAAAGCTTCGCGACTACCGTCACCGTAACCCCAATTCCATCCCTCCGAAAGCTCTCGGTCTGGAGCACCGGGCTCTCTTCTCGCCAAGAACCGCTTTAACCGACGTAACGCAGGAGTACACGATCGTATAGCCTTGGCTGCGGGGCTACAAAAGTCTACACGGTAGGGCGAATAGAGTTATCGCGTGTTCGGTACTGTCGGAGCGTGTACGGCAAACACCGTGGCCCGACGTTAACAGCGCCGTGGAATACTTTATAAGCGCGCCGGTTTCATCGTCTCGAGCCAGCGCGCACTCGCTCCGTTTCACTCCGTGTCCAACGCCGCGTTCCTCTTATCTTTTACGATTCCCCTGTCCACGCGCACCACCTCGCGCCGAGCTGACACGAATACCGCGGTGGCCGACAGCCGCAGCGTGTTTCGCACTCACGGGATCGACCTCCTGCAACCGAACGATGTTTGGTCAGCGCGTGCCTCTCGTAAACATCGTAGCGAACATCGCCTCTGCCGATCAAACTCGTATCCACGGAACAATAGACGAGTTATCGCGACACGTTACAGATGTTCCTTTTTTTTAATCGTTGAGCCGACACCGTGTCGGTTTCACCGTTGACCAAGAACTTTTTAGCGCAGCGAAGAAGCAAAGTATACTTCGAAGGCAGATTATTTCGGGAAATTTTGGCTGAAGCATTATATTAAAATTAAGTTAGGAAATATAATGTTTTATATAATTATAATTTAATGAAAATTGATAAATTATATTTTAAAATTCTTTGTTTGAATTATTTCGTTTTAAAATTACATTTAATAAAAATTATATATTTTTGTTAAATTATGTTTAGTAAAATTATATAAATAATTATATTTAATAGAAATTAATAAATTATATTTTAAAATTCTTTGTTTAAATTCTTTTATTTTATTAAATTATATTCTTAAAATTAATAAATTATATTTTATATGATTAATTTATAATATAATTGTATAATAATTGTATAATATTAAACTAAGTAAACATTATTAGGTATCGTTATTAGGTACCAAAAGTTAGGTGCAAAGCAAGTGTAGCAAAAATTTGGCTATGGGTCAAAAGTGACCCGCTATCGAGGATTAATCGTCGACGATTCATTAACGCGTCAATTGTCGTGCATTTTCACCGTTCAAGTCGGAGAATTTTGTAAAAAATTGTTAACAATGCTGGGAATATTAGTAGAAACGTGGCTAGGATAGTACAACATTCTGTGATGGGTGTAAAGGAAACCCACGTCTTTGCCCTAAACTGTGTCAACAAAAATAAAGTCATTACTCTATATACTGTTTATATAATAAATGTATCAATAAAAGTAACATTCTTTCCTGTGATGTTAAAGTTTCCCAATTGTTAACATACGTGTACTAAATTTGCTTCGTCAATCACCGGTGACCGACACGCCACTTAAAGCGTCAAGAACGGAAGCGGCGATTTCATCGCGAGAATGTAAATAAATGAAATTGCGAAAGTTCGTTTGAATTTTCCAGCACAGGTGGCACGTGGTCGAGGGTTTTTATGTAAATATACTTTTAGGGGGCGATGAGATTACCGTCGACAAAATATTGAATATTTCATACCACCCTGTTTCCGAGTGATTATCATTAAATACTACTCGGTCCACTCGGTTATTTTTATCCTTGTTCGTCATTTACTCTGTTTATATTACTCCTTCGTGGATTTAACACATTGTGACGATACGATATTTTATCGTTGAATCTCCGTCCATCTCAGCAGATGTGAAACAATCAGTGAATCGCGTACATCCGTTCGACGAACAATGAGAAACATTGTTTCGAGTCTACGATTATCGACTTTGTGACGTGCTTTATGTTTCTGCATAATGTGTCATACTTGTGCAGGATAAATAGAAAAAAAAGAGGTTGATAGTTTCTAGAGTAAATAACATTTAAACATGAAAAAAAAGTCCTATTGAACATGGGTCGAAAAATTAATAATTTCAAAGTTACAAACGACTTTATCGTTTTATAAACACTGGATTATTCGTCTTTCTGCCTCCTATTAGTATCATTATCATTATAATTATGTATAATTATCTAGTTACGAGACATAATATTACTGGATAATTAACAGTTACACTTTTTCGTTGCCATTAAACAGTTGCAAAGTTAATACAGTGCAGTAAAAACGACATCGTATTATTCCAATCGAGAAATGGCAGAAACGAAATTTTTATAGACGAAAGCGCATGGAAGCATGAAAACGTAAGGAGGAAGGAAAAGGAAAAGAAGAAAAATTTCTTCTGTAATCAGAAAGAAGAAGAAATTACAAGGTAAATATATAATAGCTCTCGAAGCGAAGAAACGCTCTTCTTTGTTCCTTCAGCCAGAACAAAAAATCGTTGGTAACTTTGGAAACTATTGATTTTTCCACCCACCAGTACTGTCCACTAAAAGTTACGAACCCTTTTTTCCCCCCCCTCATATTCGCTCTGCGCGTGCAAAATTCTGCCATTATTTTATAAAAGACCACGTGTTTGAATCGGTGTTTGCCGATGGACTCCGGAGGGACACGCGAGTTGCATCAACGGTATTAAAGATCGCACGGTTGACAGGCGGGCATCGAGCAGCCGATATTCCCTCTTAACGGCTGAAAGCTGAAGGCGCGGGTTTCGGTCGAAATAAGCCGCGGCGATGACCCGACTGTCAGTAGGATTATTGTCTTTGGCTTCTTATCTCTGGCGGGGAGCTCTTTCTGGCGCGGATCGTCGTACGTGAAACGACGGACGTGGCTCCCTCGGGACCTGGGGGACGTCGGGACGCGACTAAACCAACCCCCGTCACCTTTCCAGCAACTGAGCAGTCCTATCGTTGCCACTTCCTTTCCCGTCACGACTTTCCTTCCTTTCATCCATCCTTGTCTCTCTCTCTCTCTCTCTCTCTCTCTCTCTCTCTCTCTCTCTCTCTCTCTCTCTCTCTCTGTCTCACCGAAGACCGCGATCCATCTCAGACGGGCTCTTTCTCCGCGCCCAAACCCCTTTTCAACGAGGAACGAGCGCAGCAGCCTTCTTCTTTTTTTCCTCCCTCTCATCTTTGTCCTATCGTCGCTACTGCCGTCAACGTTCGCCTCTCCTCGAGAGGATTCTCCTTCCGTCGACGAGGTTCCTTCCGCCCGTCAGCCGCTACGACGCCCCCCGTCTTCGACACCTCGATTGGTTTATGGAAACGTGGCGACGTGGCCTCGCTGTCGCTGCGACGCGACGCTCGTTTCGAAAAAAAAATATTTACTCGGACGGGGAGAAAGGCACGTGTGCTTCGTTCTTTCTTCTTTTTCTCGAGGTTATTCGCGTACGAATGATTCGTCATCGAGAGGTCATCTGCAAATAATCGCGCGCCTCGCGGCGGTTATTTCACAGGCTGCGAATATGAATTGTCCGCGAATTGACTTGGCATCAGTCAGAATTATTACGCTATAGTTTTAGAACACCGCTGTTTCGGGTGATATACCCGCCGGTCGAAAATAATCATTCGGGTCTAAAATAATCAGCCAAGGCCGGAAAGGGATATACCTCGCGATACTATTTGGCTACTCTGTACTCTGTTTGTTGTTTTCCAAACGTGCCCGTTTGTATTAACAGCGCCAAATGCGAGCTCGTTGGAATATGCACAGTCTCTTTTTTCATTTCTTCGTGCGAAGGTGCAACAAAATTTCAGATATCGTTGCACAGAATTACACTGACGATTCGAACGACGAATTAGTCACGTCGCGTTTGTGCTTTTGTCCCTTCTTGCCACGTCAAGTGAATCTTAGTAAAATGCAAAAAAAAAAGCAGGATAACGAAAGAGCTGAATAATTCAATTCAGATTCGATGCGTCTGATCCTTATCGTTTTGCTCTCTTAGCACTCGAAAACAGCTGTCCGCTGTCCGAACGAAATCGGTTACAGGTTAGGTCACTCGTTCGTGACGTCGTTGGCGTTCACAGCTGAGAAAGCAAGGAGAATCACAGCGTTCCAACACCCATGGTTAACGAAGACAAAGTAGAGGAAGCCTCTTAAGCCCCGGAGCTTAGCTCGAACAGTACTGTTTTAGATGCTACAGCTCGTCCCCAGTGGACGTACCATCGGCCAACTCGAACAAGTCGATTGTTCCACTCGCGAGTATTACTCGCGTACATACGCGTCGCCTCAAGTAACAAACCAAGACATCGTCGCCGGAGATTAATCGATCGACCAGTCGACCAGCGGTACAATAATCGTCGTCTCTGTGCTAAAGTTTCGTTGCCGACGTAATTCTTTGAGACACTCAACTCCTCGACGCACAATGAGAAACGTCGTCGGGTTAATACGTACATAAAGATGTAAAAAAAATAAGTACAGGATAGAAAAACGTCTTTTTACATGCTCGATACGACTCTTTTTATATGTTCCAAGTTCAATCAAAGCAATCACTGATAAATTAAAAAAAAAAAAAGAAAAAAGTTAGAAAAAGAGATCTTTCGAAAATCGTGTGTAACTAAGCGACGCCGGTTTCGAACGAACCAATTTCTGGAACAGATTAATCGGTCGACCAGCGATACAATAATCGTCGTCTCTGTGCTAAAGTTTCGTTCCCGACGTAATTCTTTGAGACACTCAACTCTTCGACGTACAATGAGAAACGTCGATTAATACGTACATGAAGATATAAAAAAAATAAATACAGGATAGAAAACCGTCTTTCTACATGCTCGATACGACTCTTTTTATATGTTCCAAGTTCAATCAAAGCAATCACTGGTAAATTAAAAAAAAAAAAAATTAGAAATAGAGATCTTTCGAAAATCGTGTGTGACTAAGCGACGCCGGTTTCGAATGAACCAATTTCTGGAACAGAGATTAATCGGTCGACCAGCGATACAATAATCGTCGTTTCTGTGCTAAAGTTTCGTCCCCGACGTAATTCTTTGAGACACTCAATTCCTCGACGTACAATGAGAAACGTCGTCGGGTTAATACGTACATGAAGATATAAGAAAAATAAGTACAGGATAGAAAACCGTCTTTCTACATGCTCGATACGACTCTTTTTATATGTTCCAAGTTCAATCAAAGCAATCACTGGTAAATTAAAAAAAAAAAAAAATTAGAAATAGAGATCTTTCGAAAATCGTGTGTGACTAAGCGACGCCGGTTTCGAACGAACCAATTTCTGGAACAGAGATTAATCGATCGACCAGTCGACCAGCGGTACAATAATCGTCGTCTCTGTGCTAAAGTTTCGTTCCCGACGTAATTCTTTGAGACACTCAACTCCTCGACGTACAATGAGAAACGTCGTCGGGTTAATACGTACATGAAGATATAAGAAAAATAAGTACAGGATAGAAAACCG
>NW_025110616.1:491438-494099 GCF_011392965.1 Frieseomelitta varia | reverse complement strand
ATGCTCGATACGACTCTTTTTATATGTTCCAAGTTCAATCAAAGCAATCACTGGTAAATTAAAAAAAAAAAAAATTAGAAAAAGAGATCTTTCGAAAATCGTGTGTAACTAAGCAATGCCGGTTTCGAACGAACCAATTTCTGGAACAAACTCTCGGCTAAGACGGGATCGTGCGAGTCGTCAGCCAACCAGCATCTGGTAATTCGCTCACAATTAAAACAACGCTGGAAGATGTGGCTCCCTCTCGTCTCCGCCGCCTAGAAAGTGATTAATTCCTAACAAGGAGAGCTTTGCTCTCGCCACTTGAGCGACCACCGCGGCACACCGCGGGGTTGAGAGGTGGCGCGAGATTGGAGAACGACGGAGAAAAAAGAGAGAGAAAGAGAGAGAGAGAGAGAGAAGGACGGTGAAAAACATTACAATGCCCGGCTAGCCTGCCACCGTTCCCCGCAGCTCGAGCTCCTTGCCGAGGGGAGAGGTACAATAAACAGCCCCTTGGCTTCCGCCGACTTTAATTAATTTTATATGTGTTGTGGCCACGCGGCCGCGAGAATGAAGTCACAGGGCACCACCGAGCTCTCTGTTCCTCCTTTTTATTCTCCGGCTTGGCTTCCACCCCCCGAGCAGCCCCTCGATGTACAGTCGCTTCTCCGTTTCACCATCTCTCTTTTCCTCCGTCCTCCCCGGCTTGTTCTCGCGCAGCGAGAACAGAGAGAACTCCGGGGATCGCCACTCGAGGAGGAGAATAATACGCGGGATGCACGTGCCACGGGTGGACCCTATTCCTCTCCCTCGCCCCTCGGTAAACCGCGATTCTAATTCATCGTTCATCGCGACGCTCGCGCTCCTCTTTGTACGCCAGCCACTTTTTCCTCCTGGAGGTAGCTGAAATCCCTCCCTTCCGGACGCTCCTCACCGATCGCGTCACCTATCGTAACTGGCTGCCTACTTTAGCTGCGCAGGAAAATTATAAAAGAGCACCTGAATTATTGTAATAAGTTGAATTTCCATTCAAATGACGCACCCGCGAGTAGTCGTCATTCGATTGGAACGAGGGAACGCTCGAACCTCGAGATTGATGCTTCCTCGAGCGACCGGTTAATCCGGCCACGGAGAGCAGCGCGTTTCGCTTCTCTCTGCGCTCAATCCTATCGCGCCGCGCGATCTTAATTGATACGCTAAGCATTCCTCCGCTTTAGCGTTTTTTTCTTTTTTTTTTTTCTTTCTTTCATTTCGAGAGTTTTATTATGTACTTCGTTCGCCGAGTCATTCCACGCCGCGTGATTGTCTCTGTATGTGGTCCGAGTTACGTCACCGGGACGAATGAAATTGCCAAGATTGAGAGGTGACAGGTTTCTGATTTTGACGAAAGATAATTAACAATTATTCTCCTTGTCAGAGATATCGCCAATATTTTTTATGTCGTCGAACGATTCAATCTTTTCGAGCGCCTCGATGCTATCTTCGCGTGCAATTCTCGTTCGGCGTTCCTAATTGTGCTGTGGGATCGTCGCGCCCGTATTTTTAAGAGAGAGATTCTTTTGTACAGGAACAAAAGTTTCTTCCTATTTTTCTTCTTCTTTTTTTTTTTCAAATAAAATATCACGACAGGAGAAAACAGTAATTTTAATAATTTCAAATTAAATTTAAGTTCAAACATGAACGTGAATTAGTGTACTTTAATCTGTAAAAAAAAAAAAGAAATTAAAAAAAACATATAACCAAAAAAATTACGGATTTACTTTAATAGGAAATGATTTTTGGCCCACTCTGTACTTACAAATATATATATTTGTTTAATCACACGCGGAAGATTTCATCCTTCTGAAATTTTGCAAATTTTCGAGGTACTTTTTTTATGTCAGCTCTAACAATTTTTGTCAGGTAATCAAAAAGATATGATGGTACACCACGCTGCACTGCTGTCTTCGTCCAGTTTCGCGCAATACTTAACCGAATTTATCGATTAATTTAGCAGGATTCGTTTACAATGCCACGAAACAGAAAGCACATGACTTTCGGGGTAGCTTTATCGCTCAATTATTCATCACTCGTCGCTATTTGTTTCAAAAATGGCACGTTCTCGTTAATGGAAATGCGATTCAGCAAATCCCTTGAAGATCTCACTATATCAAACCTAAACCCAACCTAAATCTAAATCTAAACTTAAACCTAACCTAGAACCAACCTAAATATAGTTTGTACAATATCCACAGATCGATAGCTTCATTATGGTGGAATGTAGAAGTTGTAACGATACAATATAGAAGAATGCATACTTGAAACGTGCTTCAGCGTTCTTATTTGTCTCTGTACATCATCGATCGTTTGGCCTATAAATCTTGTCGCGGCTGTGAACGAATAACGAATTACTCGGAAGTGTTGAATGACAGAGACTGATTTAAACATCTATTTTTTTTTTTATTTTTTTAACGACATATTCACTGAACTTCGTTGCAAATTACCGCGAGAGAAATTTCTAACAAATGACGAGGAAACGTTCCGATGCTGCGTCATGTTTTAAAGCAGAGACTGAATCGGTATTACGGATATCGGTACTATAAATACTTGTATTTTTAAGTTACTATTCGATTACGTTTGATGAAACCGAAATGGTGCGAATACCGGTATGATACTATCAAAACGATGTTAGGTCGGTAG
>NW_025110616.1:483385-491394 GCF_011392965.1 Frieseomelitta varia | reverse complement strand
ATTAATAAGAGTCACTGTACGTAGAAAATGAAAAATGTGTTTTCGTCAATAAAGCGGTACCGTACCGGTATATATTTCGGTATTTTTACTATTGTGGACATCAAATCCCGATAAAATACTTATGAAAATACTGGTATGATCGTCTTATACCAGTATTAAAACCGATTTTCTAAATAGCAGTTATATTACGATAACATGGGAACAAATACTGATATAATACCTAAACCTCAAAATATTTCGGTTTTCAGTCCCTGTTTTTAACTATTGGTTGGTTACTGCGAGTAACAAGAACTGCTCAATCTTTTGCAAAACGAAGCTAAGCCAAGTTCGGTGGTCGATCGGAATTTCATCGAAAAGAAGAGAAGAATCGTTGAAACCAAATTGAAAAGGAAAGAATCGGTGCTAACCCTTGGTCGAGTGTCCTTCGACTCGACATTAGTTTTTATCACAGAAACTCTTATGTATATATACTCGAATCACGCTCGACAATTTCAAAAAAATAATTTTAAGTGCAAAGAGCGAAGAATCGTAACGATTGTTTGTTTCACGACGAAGAGAAGCGCCGACAGTCTGCTCGAAAGGAAGAAAGCGCGAAAATACGCGACGTGTTCGAACGAGCCGACGACAAATCGCTCCAGTATGCGGAGATCGCTGCAGAAATTCCGACGAATCTCTCTGTTCTCCAGTTCGTTAACGATTTCATCCGCGTCCACGTCGCGTGTCCGCGGTTGTCGCGTCGCGTCGTGCCACGTATCGTAAGCCGATATGAGCTCGGCGTTCCGGCGCGGTGCATCTGCACAGAAATATGCAATATTTATTTCGGCGCACGCGCCTGCACGCGCGCGTTCCGCGGGCCCCGCCGGCGAAACGTGAGAACCGAAATAAAGATTCGGACGACACGCGGGTACCGGGGTAAACCAGAAATACGCGTGAATTGAAACTCGCATCCTGGCAACGCGGACACACGGGGACACGCACGCCGGCCAGCGGCCGTGCTCGTTTTGGTGCACCGCGCTCGTTAATTGCCCCTCGAGCCGCTCGAATTACACTTCAATTATCTAAACAGACCCTTCGAACATCCCACGTTGCATTCTTTCACCGGGCTCCACTCGCTTCCGATTTCACTGCAACGGATGCAATTTTCATCTGCTTGGAAAGCGGAGCTTGCGAGATTACTTTCACGAGAGATTCTTAAACAAAAATTATTCGATTGCGCGAGATAATCGAGATTATATATCTGTTAATCGGTTGTCTGCATTGTAACTTTTACTTTAGCGATGAATAATAAGAAAATAAAGCAATTGTTTTAATTGTTGGATGTTTTTGTATAAAAATGCAGTTTACTTGAGGTATCCCACGCGAAAAATTTTTAAATAAAAATTATCCGAGTGCGGGAGATAGTCGAGAATATATATCTGTTAATCTGTTGTCTGCAATGTAACTTTTACTTTAGCGATGAATAATAAGAGAACGAAGCAATTGTTTTAATTGTTGGATGTTTTTGTATAAGAATGCAGCTTAGTCGAGGCATCTCACGCGAGATTACTTGCGCGAGAGATTCTTAAATAAAAATTATCCGAGTGCGTGAGATAATCGAGATTATATATCTGTTAATCGGTTGTCTGCATTGTAACTTTTATTTTAGCGATGAATAATAAGAGGACGAAGCAATTGTTTTAATTGTTGGATGTTTTTGTATAAAAATGCAGCTTACTTGAGGTATCTCACGCGAAAGATTTTTAAATAAAAATTATCCGAGTGCGTGAGATAGTCGAGACTATATATTTATTATTCCGTTGTCTGTAACGTAATTTTTATTTTAGCGATAAATAATAAGAGAACGAAGTGATTATTTCAAGTTGGACGTCTTTGTATAAAAATGCCAGTAAGTCAGCTACAGTATTCGAATTTTCTAATGTTGTCTTGAACTAACAATATTTTCCAATTATGAAGAATACTATTTCAGAGCTGGCAAATGTTGTTCTTCAGAGCTGTTGTCCTGAAGGTACCCATAAATATTTTCTAACAAGTTTCGCCACTCTCAAAGCCAGATTGATCAACTGTAGACTCTGTAAACTCTGCATCGTAATATATTTTAGAACATAGATATTAAGTATCTACCAAGTATTTTATTTAGTATATATATAAGTAGATATTACTATACATAGTTATTAAGTATCTACCAAGTATTTTAGTAGATATATAAGTAAATATTACTATACATATATATAGTAGATATAATTATAATACTATATATAATACTATATAATGTTACTATACACAAGTAGATATTAAGTAAAAGAAAACAACTGATTATTCGTTCGCCAATTCAATTTATATCATAACAATCTCATTCACTTCATTATTTAATTTCATTTTAATTAAATTCAATATTATCTTCATCTACCAAATGATCGCGCGAGCAAGTCCTCACTCGATTGACTAATTACTATCACTTCTCTGTCTCTCATCGTGCGTTAGCATTTCTCCGATCGATTCATAATGAAAGCGACTCCCGCGTACGTAAGCGCCGGTTGCCATTCCACCTCGTCCCGTACGAGCACGGGTCCCGCAAGGCGGCAGGTAATTTTAGCGTTTCGCTACATTCAAAAACCGCGGCCGGAACGAAACTAGAGCTCTCTCGGATCTGGCCACCGCGTTCAGTAAACACGCGTCTATTAAACGGCGTAAGAAAGTCAGAGAGGGTTCTAAAACGATTAACGGTGGAGGGGGGGGGGGGCGGTGGTTCCTCGACGATAGATCGTAGAAAGAACGAAGCCGACGAAAAATTTGCGCAGCAACGAGTGAACAAGGGGGCGGGGAAGGGAGATTTGGACGCGGGCCGAGGAAAAATCTGTCGAGATATATCTTTCTCTCTTTGTTTCTCTCTCTCCCTCTCTTTCTCTTCGCTCTTGTACGTGGTGTACAGTCGGCTAAAATATTGAAGGAGGAACGTAAATAAAAGAAAAACGCGAGTTGCCCCGGCGATGGCACACAGGAATGTAGCAGCTGCGGGGCTCATTCACATCCGCGCACACTGGAATTCTTACTACCGCGGCGCGCGCTCTCGCGGTTTCCCCCGGGGTCCGCCGTCAGAGTTACAAGTATAACCGCACTCAATGCCCGCCCAGTACCTACTTCCATTTCATTCTGCGACGCTCGCAAACCCCCGCCATTCCCTCATCCACGACCCGTCGATGGTGATACAACCCGACGAGAGATCGACCTGCCTCGAACAATTACACGTTGTAATTTCTCCGTTAACCACTAAGCGCTGCCAACTGATTGCTGACCGTAACGAGTGACCAAATACCCGTGTGTAACAATTCGTCGCCTTCTTTTTTGATAACTCGTCGGTGTGATATCACTGGACATAAATTATTTGTTTCGCCTGTGCAAGAGGTTATACTTAAATATATTTAAAACTGAGAAAATGTTGTAATTTCGGGACAAAGAATTCTCGACGTGCGTAGCACGTCATTCGCGCTGGAAATTAATTGCGGACCATAACGAGTGACCAAATACTCGTATACAATAATTCGTCGGTGCGATATCCCTGGATAGAAATTATTGACAAGTAATAATTTATTATTTGTTTCGCCCGTGTATTTCGTTATACTTGGATATATTTAAAACTGAGAAAATATTGCAATTTTGGGACAAAAAATTCTTAATGTGCGTAGCACGTCATTTCAGCGCAAGAGGTTGACCATTTGCGTTGGAAACTGATTGCGGACCATAACGAGTGATCAAATACCCGTATACAATAATTCGTCGGTGAGATATCCCTGGATAGAAATTATTGAGAAGTAACAAATTTATTATTTGTTTCGCCTGTGTAATACTTAAATATATTTAAAAATATATTTAATAACTGAGAAAATGTTGCAATTTCGGGATAAAAAATTCTCGACGTGCGTGACGAAAGCGACGAATCATTGTACACGGTTCGGTCACTCGTTGTGGTCCGCGAACCAGTTGCCAGCGCAAGGGGTTAAAGGGCTACGTTGAACGACGACAACCTATCGCACAAAATATCGCAATTATCATACCCTGAATAAAGATTAGGCCACTCTCTGTCGATCACTTCGATCGCATCCACGTGCAACCAATCGTACTCTTCTGATAACGTATGAAACGCTCGCGAATCTTGCAAAGCCGGGGCGTGCGAGTACGACGAAGGTATCCGAGCTATGCGTCGACGAGGTGATTTCTCCTCCGAACGGAGGAGTCGATAAATTCAACTCGGTGTTTCTGGAACAACCGGCATTAATTAACAAACAGGATTCGATCGTTCGCCGCTATGCAAATACTTCGCATCGCGAATCACCGAGACAGGTCAAATATTTTCACGATATTTTCACGTACTATTGCCTCTCGTTTCCACTTTTATCCGGCGAATTTCCGCGAAATTTACGAGCAAATATGTATTGCCTTCCACGATCGAAACGATGAAAAGGAACACACGTACGTACGTATCTCTACGAGGCCTGAGAACTAGGCGTGGGTGTTCGCTATCTTGAAAATTTAGGTTTAGAAAGTAGACTCGATAATCTCTCGCGTAAATATAGAAGTCGGGCTATTTATAGCTCGTAAAATCGTTCTCGATTTTTTTTTTTTTTTGTCATAATTCAGTTAAGACACGGATGTTCGCAGGGGTCTCGATTCTCTGTTCATCGTGAGAAACAAACGAAGATCACGCTTAAAATCACAACACAGAGAGAGAGAGAGAGAGATAAGAAAATTTCTAAAGCTTGTGGTTCACGGAATCAAGAATGAGTTGGAATATCAATGTGGGTAAATTACTCGTGGCTGTGAATATTCATGCGTGTACACACGAGGTTCTTAAGCGCGAACAGTGGATGACGACCTAAAGAGAGAGAGAGAGAGAGAGAGAGTTCAGATAGAGAATTTCAAGCTAGAGTCTAAAGAGAGCATTAGCAAATGGACGGAGCATCAGAAACATCATCTACTCGTATCCGTTTTATTATTAGCGTGTCTATCACGCGCATGCTGCGCCACGGATATAATCCTCGGAGAAATCCTTTCAACCTGATCGTTGAGCTGAGATAGGCAGCGATCTTGGAGCTTACTTCGAGCAGAACCAAGTTTCGCCTTATACGGAGAACAATCGATTGCATTTTCAGAACGGAGAGATTTCAGCGGAGTCAACCGTTTGGGAAAGCGAGATTTTCTTTCAATTCCTTTGCGTATCTGTATCGTTCATCCTGTTCGATTCGTATTTTTGATAAGATAAGGTAAGATATTGAAACCGAATGAAGAGAGTATCGAAAATTACAGTTCAATCTAAAATGTCTACAGACAAAGGATTGAGTTCCCCTTGTTATCTTTGTTAAATAAAAAGGGAGATAAAATCTACAATTTACGTATTACGTACTGCGACTTTCATTGATATTCCAATATTAAATATCGAAACTGTGCAATTTTATATATATATATATATATAAATTGTAAGTAATAATCTCGTTTTAAAGCTTGCAGCCTTTAGTTTCAAAAATCAATGTACGATTTTTATTGAACATGGAAATCCTAACACTTCATCGTTTAATCCCAAAATTCAATAAAGTGGTGATAAAAAAAAAAAAGAAATCGTAGCAAATTCTGAATAATGGTTGGAAAGAAAAAATTTGAATCATCAAGAATGTTGGAGATTTAGTTACGAAAAAAATGTTTTAATGTTTCAACAAAGGTTTGAATTTTTACAATTTTACGAGAAAAAAGTAAAATCCTCACTTTCTAACGCGTTACGTGAAGATCATCCTTAAAAGAAAAAAAAAAAAAGAAAAAACTTACTGAAGAAAAGACTGTTTTAAAATTTTTCATTGTCATTGGTACAGCTGTGCTCTTTATTGTTCGAACATTAACACTAGAATTATCAAAAGTAGTCAAAATGATTAATTTACGTTTTTGTTAGAAATTCTATAGCTATAAAACAGTATATTTTATAGAGAGTCAAATGATTTCGTAAACTATACAAATAAAAGCTTGTGCGATTTATTATACCACGAAGCTCTTCTATTTTTTTTATTTTAATGTTTATTTTAAAATTTTGTACTTCAATCATCGGTAGTTCTACCGTTAATGACAGAAAAATAATCAATTTACGTTTTTGTTAGAAATTTTATAGATATGAAACAGTGTATTTCTAGAAACTCAAATGATTTTTCGTAAAATACAAAACTTGTGTAATTTATTATATTACGAAGCTTCTCCATTTTTTTTTTTTTTTTTTTACTCTAATGTTTTCGATACTTCAAAATTTTGTGCTTCAATCATCGGTATTTCTACCGTTAACGACAGAAAAATGATCGATTTACGTTTTTGTTAGAAATTTTATAGATATGAAACAGTGTATTTCTAAAAACTCAAATGATTTTTCGTAAAATACAAAACTTGTATAATTTATTATATTACGAAGCTTCTTCCTTTTTTTTTAACTTTAACGTTTCCAATGCACAAAAATTTTGTGCTCTAATCGTCGGTAGTTCCAACAAGTTGACAGTATTACAACTCATCGACAAAGAAGGAAAAAGTCACTTTCACTCGAAACTCGTGTTATCTCGATTTGGCCGGTTTAAGTTCAACTCTGAACTATATACTCGTAACCCAACGCTCGATATCTCTGTAAAGCTCTGTAAAGTTCCGTTACACAACAAAGACGATCCGAATGCTCGTTTCATCGCGTCTTGCGAGCCGTCTCGTTGGACGAGTACACGAACGCCGCAGCACGTTGCATCAAGCCACGCTCGAATATCCCCTTTGGAGAAGTGGTATCTGGCCGTGGTGGGTCATAATGCAATCAGAATATCCCCCGTGGTAAAGAGAAGAAGAAGATTAGAGGGCACCACTCACGGCACGCTATTTACTTTGAACTATTCTCGGCACCGCGGCCGAAACACGCATTATCCACCGCTGCCGCCGCCGCCACGACGACGGTATACTACTACTGCCGCATCATCCAAGGAAACCGACTGATATCCTCGATAAACGATGCCCAGGCAACGAAAATACCCCGCTGAAAAGAGAACCACATGTAACGAACCGGCTCTTTCGAACAAAGGGGTCGCCAATTGACAGATTCTCGTCAATACGAATTTCGAACGAATTCGAGTTTCACTTCAAGGTTGCCTCGCTAAACTAGAAGGCTAGGCCAACAAACGTCTGTATAGCGTGCTAGGTTTAGAATTACGAATTATATTTGTTGGAGGTAACGAGTAGGAAGATAAAAGGATAGATAAAATTACTATTAATATATGCAAACTGTTTCACAACGTAATTTATTTATTTTTTTTTTTTTTTTTTGTAAATAAAGTGTCTTCTACGCGAGCTGGATATCAACTGATTAACTAATCTGTTGTTTTCAGTGATTTAAGTTTAAGGAAGACAGTTTTTTTAAACTCAGACGCTATTCAAAGGAAATTATACTGTACACACCGATCATCCGCACAGATCGGTTACACATATAGGAATGAATATATAGCTTGATGGATTGCTAAGGGAAAGAAGAACAAAGAGAAGCGTATCCAAGAAACAGAGCTACTATGAGAAACTACGCAACGTAACAATTGTTTGTTAATAGGTTGCTGTAAGAGATGTCGCGATTGGACCTATTACTGGTGTAGCAATATTTTCTTTTTCAAACATCGGGGTCATCAATTTTGCATGTAACCATTTTTTCTTTTTTCAAATCACGTCGAGGTCACCAATTTTGTAGGTACTATGATGATAATAAATCTCAATCACAGTACTACAAATTTAAATAACTCCGTATTTAATTTTGATAATTTATATGAAAATATCATCAATGTAACGAGATATATATTAACTAAAAATGAATAACAACGAATAGAAAATGTCGGGATCACCAATTTTGTAGGTACCATGATGACAATTAATCTTAATAATAATACTACAAATTTAAATAATAACTCCGTATTTAATTTTGATAATTTATATGAAAATATTATCAATGTAACAAGATATATATT
>NW_025110616.1:466494-483327 GCF_011392965.1 Frieseomelitta varia | reverse complement strand
ATAATAATAATTAATCTCAATCACAGTACTACAAATTTAAATAATTACTCCGTACTATAATAATAATTAATCTCAATCACAATACTACAAATTTAAATAATTACTCCGTATTTAATTTTGATAATTTATATGAAAATATTATCAATGTAACGAGATATATATTAACTAAAAATGAATAACAACGAATAGAAAATGTCGGGATCACCAATTTTGTAGGTACTATGATGACAATTAATCTTAATAATAGTACTACAAATTTAAATAATAACTCCGTATTTAATTTTGATAATTTATATGAAAATATTATCAATGTAACAAGATATATATTAACTAAAAATGAATAACAATGACTAGAAAATGTCGGAGTCACGAATTTTGTAGGTACTATAATAATAATTAATCTCAATCACAGTACTACAAATTTAAATAATTACTCCGTACTATAATAATAATTAATCTCAATCACAGTACTACAAATTTAAATAATAACTCCGTATTTAATTTTGATAATTTATATGAAAATATTATCAATGTAACAAGATATATATTAACTAAAAATGAATAACAATGACTAGAAAATGTCGGAGTCACTAATTTTGTAGGTACTATAATAATAATTAATCTCAATCACAGTACTACAAATATAAATAATTACTCCGCATTTAATTTTGATAATTTATATGAAAATATTATCAATATAACAAGATATATATATTAACTAAAAATGAATAACAATGAATAGAAAATAACGAATGAATGATTTCCATGATGGTTACAATACATATCTATAAACATTTCCATGGTAATAATTAACGGACCAACAATTTTTAAATTGTCTGTTTCTGAGTATCGTTCAGTTGGCGTTGTTAATTAAACGCACCTTTCGGCGGATCAATTGAACATAGATGGCGCTGATCTAAATTCTTCAGAGATAGCGATCGCTACAATTACATATTTCCGACATAATCGATAGACTCATCGACCAACTATCTAACCGTTGATGGCGTTGTTGTCTCCTTTCCACAATGTGTATACTCTCAACGAGAGCAGAAGATTTTCGAGGCGACAGTGGCGGAGACGGAGGAGAGAGAATAAAACAAAAAAAAAAGAAGGGGGAGGTAGGAGCGACGAAGAGGAAGGAAAAAGCTGAATGAACGCGACCGGGAATACAATGGGACACTGTTCTGAACGGGCTCTCGTCGGTGGAACAATGCCGGCTGCCGGATTCAGTTAACAATCCGCCGGTGTGTCGCGAGCGCGAGCGAGGAAAATTCGTCGCCGCGCTAGATAAGACCGTCGAGACGCCGCGCGCCCCGCGGATTGTTCGCCGAGATCTCCTCGCGAGAGGAGACTACATTCTTCTCCTCCTCAATCGGATGGAAAAAGGAAAATGGTGGCACGGGCGGCTTGTTCGCCGGGAGAGAAAAGGGGAGATAATGGAAACGGGCGCGGTAATGGCGCAGCACGGAGACATTGTGCCGGGCTCTTCACCGATTCTCCTCGTCGCCCATTCTTTCGCGACGATCGTGACCGATTACTCCTTCTCTCTTTTTCCGAGGGAAGAAGAAGAAGAAGAAAAAGAAGAAGAAGAAGAGAGAAGGGATGGGAGACGCGGAGCCGTGGAAAATTCTATAATTGGTGAGAGATCGGTGGTGCTGGGCTCTTCGACGATCCTTCTGCTCCTCTCTTTTTCTTTCTACCACCGCGTCGTTGTTTAATGGTTTGTTTATCGCTCGACACCGACGATCGATGATTAAGCCGAGCGGAACAGACGAAATACTTTCCGGAGGAAATTATGGAATCTCCTTGGGCGCCGACGTTCGTGTGGACCGCGCTCGTTTGAATCGTCGGGAAAGAGAGCGAGAACGAACGAGCAAAAGAGAGAGAGAGAGAGAGAGAAAAAGAGAGAGAGAGAGAGACGCGGTTATCGTGCGTGAATAATACTCGTAATTGGAAGCACGTGTAATTTAGCTTAAAGGCCGTGTTATTATTTTTGACGCGTGTTCGAATGCTAACGATCTAAGAAGTACTTGGAAGACTGTGCAGTCGACGAAATTAACAGCCTACCAGGGTTTAATACGTATCAAGAAATTCGTTACACGCGGATCACTTGAGACTCAAAAAGATCGTCGATTTTCAAGCCACGCGATCGATAGTCGTATTTTCGTCGTTCCCTTCTATTTTGCAAACAATCTGCGTACATCGAGAAACAATACGAATGCACTACGATGGAGAAAGGATGGAGAGAGAAGGGAATTATTATCGGATGATGCGGCAAGAGAGCACGAAGGAAAGACGCAAGAGGGAGGTACAATGGGTGAACGGTCGCCTTTGAGTTGAGGCCTGGCTGCACATAGGAATGTAATTAAAATACCGCGCGGCAAGACTATGCCCCTCATCAGCGCGGACAATGGGGCCACAATGTTAATGAGGAAAATAATTATATGAGAGTTCATTTTCTTCCTCCAGAAAATCGGATGCGGTGGCTGGAGGAGGCTCCTCCCGCCACCTGCCTCTTGCGCCGCGGCTTCGACGGAAGGAAGAAGTACCAAGTAGAAAAGGGGTCTGTAATGCGAGCGCCAAGTGGTCCAGACGTCGTCGTGCATGCACTACCGGCGACGCCTTCACCCTTAACACAAGCGGAAACGCCTCATCCTCCGTCACGTGTTAAGACGTCCGTTCTGCCTAAGTGTTTTGTAATTAACGCCGGTGACGTATATACGTACGTTACTACCCATCGTCCAGAACCATCCTCTCGCGTTCGCGTTGCGATTAAGAGACCACTATTCTCTGTCACGGTGTGCACGCGATTGCGCGTTAAAGGAGAAACGAAAGAATTTCCATCGACCGATCTACTCGAGATTTTAGTCGTTTCCCGGATCACGACGGATTTTTTGTCGGGTAAAGAGTCGTTTATCGGGTAAGTCTGGGTGGGATGAACTTGGAGGTGATTCGATCTCGTACACATGTAGGCTGCCGAATTTTCAGCGGTATTACTTTTAGTGGTATATCGTCTGATTATCGGCTTGATCACAAGCCGTGTTAACCGGTTTTATTTATTTTGAAAAACGAGGCAAGTGTTATGTGTAATTCTTCAAAATTTTGTCAATTTTCCGCTCATTTTTCAAGGTATAATTTAGTAACATTTTATTAAAAATGTAATGATTTTATATACAGGCAACGAAAAACGAGGCAAATTATGTGTAATTCTTCGAAATTTTCCGCTTACTTTTCAAACTATAATTTATTAACATTTTATTAAAAAGTAATGATTTTATAGACAGTGTGTTGATACAGTGTTTATACTATTGTGATAACACTGTATTATTATTAAAAAAAACAAGGAAGTTCCAGGCTATCGTTTTTTTGTTCAGAGGAGAATTGACTCATCTTGAAGTCGTGCGCAATAGTTGATAAATATTTTTCTAGAAAATCATGCCAACCGAATATAAAATATAATCTAACAATGGAGGATGATAGACGAATGATGGGATCGTTGGCCGTAGAGGTTTGAAAATAGCAAAATGGGCGTTCAGAATTTCTCGCATTTCAATTCCTATGTGAGTGGTGTTTAATTTAGTGCTACGAATAGCGAGGAGAAATTTAAAATTGCGAAAGTATGATTGTCGCAGCAACACGTGGTATTTACGGTGTTTAATTTGAAGGTGGCTGAAAACTTGGAGACAAATCAAATTTAACGAGGAAAAAAAAAATTGGCCGGACGTGATTGGCTAAATATATTTTTTAACGCCGTCCAGATGTGAGTCCGAAAATCAGAAGATGTTTCTTTGTCTTGGTGCCAGGATATGATAGACATCATGTTAGAAATTAAGACTCACATTTTTAACTGTTGGAGCACACTTTTCGAGACAGTCTCTTAAACAAATTGAGAAATATGGATGAGATAAACTTACAGTCGAATGATAAACTGAAAATTGAGCGTAAGATTTTGTTTTGTAAATCTATGATTATTTTTTAGTTTTCTGTTTATAACATAATAAATTTACTTTCACAAATAAATAAATAAATATATATATATAATAGAAAATAAATAAATATAAATTTATTATGTTTACTATTATATTCACAAATATATATATATATATATTTTTTTAGAGATGGATTATATTATTATTATATCAATGATGTAATAATTATTTTTAAAAAATTGAGCCGATCACTCGCCGATTTCTAAATAAACTTTGATTCTGATAAATTAACTGTATATAATCAATACGCTCAAATTAACAACGTCAACAAAGCGACAATCCCTTACGCTCTTTGTAAAATCCCCCCTCCAAAGACGACACTCGAGATATTGTACGTTCACAGCTGTCCAGTTCCTAGACCGTCGTCGTTCAGGAGGAAAAGTGCCCGCGGGTGGAGGTTAACGAAATAAATCGGCTGCAACGTCGACGTTTGCGTGAGTGGAAAGTCCAACGAAGCGAAAATGACGACGCGGCGTGCGTGCAGAGATCCTCCGCGAGCATCGGTTGCACGAATCTCTCCGTGAACAGAGAAAACGAACGAGCACCGGCCGCGGAAGTAGCTCGATCGAACCTTTTCAATAGAGAGAACGACGACAGGAATTTGGCCAAAATCTGCCAGCAATACAATATACATGTACATACCTATATTGGTTTCAATATCACGGCCGATATGTCGAGTCTCGTAATGTTCGAAATTGACTCGGTGCATTTTACAAGTGATACCCAGCCGGCCTACGCTCGATCAATACGAACAGCGTTTTTCAAGCATTCTATTTCGCGGGCAGGCTCCAGCCGCGATATCGTGCACCGATTAAAATACACCACAATATTGGCCGGTTCAATATCCGCGTGTCTACAAGTGTTTGGCGTGGGCATATCCACGAGCGAGCAATCTCGATAGTCGGATTGTCGAATTTGGAATGATGGGACACTGTGAACGTTCGCGCGGTAAAGAATGTCGTGTTTTATTCACACGATGAATGATGACGTTCTATCGGGGAACACGCCTAACAAACGAATCTGATACGAAAACTGTCGATGTACGAGTTACTTACCGATACGGGAAATTTTGTCAGATGGCTCTGAGAGAAAGAAGGTCGAAGAAGAAAAGAGGTGAAACGCGAGAGTGGCCAAGGGGACGCGAAACCGGCCGAAGACGAAATGGGAACGAAGGGAGAGGCAAACAGAGTCGCTGAAACGCAGACGGATAAAACATCGGCCAGGGGGGTAGAAACGTGGAAGAGAATCGCGGAGGAGGAGGAACGGGGATAACGAAACGAAGAGTCGGTCGAAACAGAGACAGAGAGAGAGAGAGAGAGAGTGTCGAGTGGAAAAAGGAGTGCAGAGAGACAGAGAGAGAGAGAGAGAGAGACAGAGAGGGACGAGATATAGGAAGCAAAGGGGTAGGAGGACGCAATTTGAGCGAGTAGCATCAGTCGGCGGGTTTAATGAGGTTAGCTGCAATTACATGCATTAGTACGACATGACGAGGGCAGCGGAGCCGACCTCGGTCCTCTGCAAGAGATATTCGATGTATGAGCCTGGCGAAAGGGGTGGCCAGAGGGTGGAACGCGAGCAGAAGGACGAGTGGAGAGAGCCGTGACGATAGTGTAAAGGAGACACAAAGAGAGACACAGAATGCTGGAAGAGGGTGGGGGGGAAGTTCGAAAAGACAGACAGTGACGCAGAGAGGGGGGGGGGATGGGGGATGGGGGTGGAGGCAGGAAGTAGCAGACAAGAAAAGAGAGAAAAAAAAGAAAAGGAAAAGAAGAAAAGAGAGGACGAGACGCGCGGAAGAAACGGCGGTAGCTTGGCTAAAATGCGTTAACGCGTTAGCCGTTCACGTTGGCGCAGCTGGTGACGGCGCGGAGCGGTGCGGTGCCGAGCGGAAACGACAGTTTGCCCGCCTCTCTCGCGGCAGGTAACGCGCAAACTCACGCATCGTTGCCTCGCGATCAAACGACAAACACCGTCGGCTTGCCGCTCCACTGCGATAATTCTTTGATCGCTCGAAAAGATACACGTCGACGAGCCAACCCTCTCTGGGTTGTATCTCGCCCTCTCGGCGAACGAACGAGCGAGCGAGCGAGCGAGCGAGCGAGCGAGCGTCTCCGACAGTCACCGCGTACCGCACCCCTATCCGGGTTGAGGAAAACCCGGTGAATCGGATAAGCGGGGCGGTCGCGTAAGTTGATGCTCCCCGCGCGCGAGAAAAAAAAAAAAAAACAAGTGGGGAGGAGATGATACACACGCGCGCGTTAATTTAGCCTGCCCCTGGTTTAGAGACGTGCCGCTCGCGATGAGATCGCGCGTCGACACGCTCCGCTGGACACCGGAGAGTCGCCGGCGTTCATTTCGTTCGACCAACGAATTCGAGCTTGTTACGCGAATGTTTCCGATTCTTGGGGGGGTAGTTTGCGGGAATTCTAGATTCGCAGAGGGGGAATGCTAAGTTTTTAAAAAGATTCGATCTGTCGACATCATCCTAATTGCGGATGTTGTTCTTAACCTTTTGCGCTGAAATGACGTGCTACGTACGTCGAAAATTTTTTGTCCCAATGTTGCAACATTTTCTCAGTTTTAAATATATCTAAGTATAATACGCAAAACAAATAATAAATTTGTTACTTCTCAATAATTTCTATCCAGGGATATCACACCGATGAATTATTGTATACGGGTGTTTGGTCACTCGTTATGGTCCGCAATCAGTTTCCAACGCAAATGGTTAACCTCTTATGCTGAAATGACGTGCTACGCACATTAAGAATTTTTTTGTTCCAAAATTGCAATATTTTCTCAGTTTTAAATATAATCAAGTATAACGAAATACACAGGCGAAACAAATAATAAATTTATTATTTCTCAATAATTTCTATCCAGTGATATCACACCGACGAGAATCAAAAAGTAAGCGACGAATTATTGTATACGGGTGTTTGGTCACTCGTTATGGTCCGCAATCAGTTTCCAAATGGTCAACCTTTTGCGCTAGAACGTCGAGAATTTTTTCTCCCAAAGTAGCAACATTTTCTCAGTTTTAAATATATTTAAGTATAACGAAATACACAGGCGAAACAGATAATATTACTTCTCAATAATTTCTATGCGATATCAGTGATATCATACCGATGAAAGTTCAAAAAGAAAGCGACGAATTACTGTACACGGGTATGTTTGGTCACTCGTTATGGTCCGCAATCAGTTGCTAGCGCAAGTGGTTAAACATAATATGCGTACGTCGACCAATAAATTAAGGAGAAATTTACACGATAACGTACTCCATATTTCATTAGTAAATCATAGCTAATACTCCCTCGTCAAAGTACACGTACTCGAAACGTACGTAAAACAACGCAACTGTGTGTTTTCAAGACCGCGTTTGGCTCCCGTCGAACAGCATGTATGTACGTGCACATACACGGAGAGACATCGACACGACAAAGGACGAGACGACTGTATCACCGTATTGGCAAAAAACAAAAACGCAGCAGCACGAGCCGGGGTCGGTTTTGTTGGATATTACCAGGACAGTGGCGAGCGAACGAACGATGGCTTGCAGAGAGGGAGGGGGTGGTCGGGCGCATTTTTGCGCGGCTGACCAACGCGTTTCGCGGGTATTGTCGGTCGATACGGATTTCACGAGCGGCGGCATTCTCCAGAGAGCTGCGAAACGCGCGGATACGTTTGATACAATATATAAGCGGTCGGATTGGGGCGGGGACGAGCATCACAAAGTAGCATTCTATTGACAGAGAGCCGGACGCTCTCCGGTCCGCCGGTGATTATACTTGGTGATCATATCGCTCGTATATTGACAAACAGCGATACATGCGTACAAAGATAGGCGGACAGAGAGAAAAGAGAATGAGAGCGAGTGAGATCGGGAGTTAGATAGGGGGAGAGGGAGGAGAAGAGAGGGATGGAGAATCATCCCCATTCTCGGACGCTGCTGCTGCCGTTACCCCTGGCTGTCTTCCTTTCTCCGCGCGCGTCTACGCGTTCACTCTGTCTCGGTCTTGCCCGCATCGGCCACGCAACTCGCCGTCCTTGTCCGATCATCCCCCGGGCGGGTGTATGCGCCGCTGCAACTTCCCTCACGCTCCCGCCGAGCCGGGAGTGGCGGCCGTTCCCGTGGACGCTTCTCGTGCACCGGTGCACACACAGACCGCCCACCGGCGACCCACAATACGCCGCTAATTCCCATAAAGCGCCGGCCGATACGCAAATGGACAAACGTATGGACATACGCACAAGCGCCCCTGGTCTCTCTCTCTGACCGGCCAAACACCGCGCGCCATACACGCTCCCCCTCTTGTTCCATGTTTCTAACCCGGCATTCGCAGCTAGCATATCGCCGACCAAGCTCTCTCTCTCTCTCTCTCTCTCTCTCTTGTTTTCTCTGCTTGTTTCCGGTCTCGTTTTCTCGCTCTCGTCTCGTGACCTCCCCGCCTTTGTAGAGTACGCCAGCGTGTAATAACGGCACGGTCGTGCGGAAATACGCTCTGATGTCCGGCCGCTTCCAACTTTTCTGCTCAAGACAGAAAACGCGGATTACTGTTTCAAGGCGTTGATAAAACGCGCGTTTCACGTGCGCGCGTTTGCGGATTGAATTCACTAGTAGTAGATTATGGAACAGTCGAAATGTGGAAAAAAGAGAGAGAGAGAGAGAAAAAATTCTGTTTCGCCAGCTTCCACCAATTTTACGCCAAATTAAGTAATACAAATATTTACAATTAATATAAAATAACATAATAATAATAATAATATATAATATAAAGTAATATTTACAATTACAATTTTACGCCAAATTAAATAATATAAATATTTACACTCGGTCGAAAATAAATTGCGGTGCACCAGGACGAAAATAATAAACGCGAATATTAAAGCGACTCGATATATTACGAAACACGGTACTTACGCTCGTGCCAAGTATGCCGAGCACCAAAGATCCTCCTACGATATATAGATTTCGTCTTACGATCTTGGAAACAATGTGAGAATCCACGCGTGAAATTGCTAGCGAAATAAGGAAGCTGCACGATTTTTCACGATTTTCTCGACAGGGTAAAAATTGACGCTTTCGATGTTTCCACGAATACCTTACAGACGGTTTACCTTACAGAATTCAGCTCTGATCGCTGACGGTGTAACGCACCGGTAGACAAACGTTTAGACAGCAAGCAGAAATTTCACGCTCACCTGTCACTGTTTCATCGAGAGTCATCAAATAACGGCACACGACGAAGGTCGTACGACAGGCAAAAAGAGAGATCGCGAATGAGAAACAACTCTAACTATGAAATTGAAGCATTCGAAGCGAGTCGAACGCTCTTTTTTGGGCGTCGATCGAATTCTTGCGCTTTGTACGATCGAATATTTGTCTAATCAGGCTGATGGATTTTCAACAGTTTCCTTAGATATTCTTATGTGTGATATATCATACATCGTTCAGATTTTGTGTTGAATAGTGCCAATAGAGTTTGGTCGACGATGCTCATTGTATGTATGTACCTATGTACATACAATGCATTCGGTTTCGTGTCATCAAGTCATATTGAAGTTTTCTCTCCTAATTACTTTCTTTTCAATTGAATCTAAATCACATGCTCTGATAACAAATATAACAAATAGGCAGTTTTTACTTGATCTGATTTTATTTACAGACACTTCTACAGTTGAACAGTATCATAGCGTTTGGTCAATTTACAATGCGTTCAGTTTCGATTATAGCGAGTCATATTGAAGCTTCCTCTCCTAATTGCTTTTCAATTAAACGCAAATCACAGGAACCTAAACTTAACTTAAACCTACCTAAAATCAATTAAACCAAACCTAACCTAAACTGCACAAATAGGTAATTTTTGCTTCATCTACTTTAATTTACAGAATTAAACATTAAATCACACGAACCGAAATCTAACTTAAATCTAAAAATTGCATAAATAAATAGTTTTTTTTATTTTATCTACTTTTGTTTAGAGAATTAAATCTAAATCACATGAACCGAATCCTAACCTAAACCTACTTGAAACCAACTAAACCAAACCTAACCTAAACGGCACAAATAGATAGTTGTGGCTTCATCTACTTTTATTTACAGAATTAAACTTAAATCACGTGAACCGAAACCTAACTTAAATCTAAAACCTGCATAAATAAATAGTTTTTTTACTTCATCTACTTTTGTTTAGAGAATTAAATCTAAATCACGTGAACCGAAACCTAACCTAAACGTAAAAGCTGCACAAATAGGCAGTTTTTACTTGATCTATTTTTATTTACAGATACTTGTACATGATTACATCAAGGAAGCTATCGCTCCGCATGGCGTTATCCAACACAGTTTTTCAAATGCCCTCAACCCGTGGCACTACGAACGGTTAGGGGGTAAGTTTTCACTATTCACGAGCGATTAAACCTAGTTTCAGGATCGACAAAGCTATCCAATATGACTTTCAGCAGAAAAAAAGTTTCGACCAAATTCTGTTATCCATCGTGAAACACTCTTGGAACAGCGTAAACGCGCCATTACTCTCGTACTCTGGAACCGAGGCAATAGCAACCCTCGACGGTTCTCCAGGTCACACCCTTTTTCATAGTCCTTCGTCTACGTTCGTCAACATTAGTCGCGGCAGCGACTGCGATCGGTCGATCTCGCCGCGATCTTTCTCTCGCGTGTTCGGCTCTAGGCAAGGACAAGGAAACAGAGGAAAGGGTGGTGGCGTCACTTGGCGAGCGGAGCCGGTTCCCGGGTCTGTAAATAAAAGAAGAGCGACGCGCGTCGCGTTGGCCGGTGCAGCTCGTCCGCGCGTTCGGAGCCACTGGGCGTGACAACACGCTCCTGCAGATACAGGTGTATATACAGCGGCGAGGGGTATAGGTAGGTTAACCAAGGCGCCTCCGGGAAAGGGGGAGACGAGGAGAGACAGAGCCTCTGGCCGCCTACGCGATCGCTCCGTTCTTCGGTCTTGGAGCGAGATGCGACTGGCAGGATAAGAACGTGAGCGAGATGCAAGTTTCGAGTGGATGGAAGAGAAGGAAGCGAACGGAAGAAAAGGAAGAGGAAAGAAAGAAGGAAGGCAGGAAGGCAGGAAGGAAGGATCGTTTGAAAAGGAGAGCGCGGCGTATGCAGGTCCGGGGAGAGGAGGAAGAGAAAGGTCGAAGGTGTAGCCTTCGAAGGTGGTGTGCGCGTTTCGAGAACGAGTACGTGGCCGCCGCACACCTGTGCCAATGCAGCATGGCACAGAGTCGCATAACAGGTGGAAAGGTAAAAGAAAGAAAGAGAGGAAGGGGAAGAGAGAGCGGGAGAGAGCAAGAGAGGGGAACAGAGGAGAGGGAGATCCCCACTCGACCCCGAGTCTGCCAACTCGAACATTACTATACGCCCTCCGGGATCCAAGAGGAGGAGAACGCTCAGACTACCGCCTTCCTCCTACGTTCTCTCTCTTCTGACCCTCTCTCTCCCTCTTCCTCTCTCCCTCCCCCCTCTCTCTTCCGCTCTCACTCTCTCTCTCTCTTATTCTTCCCCTGTCTCTCTTCACGGTCCGCGTATTTCTTCTTCGCTCCAACCGTGCCCGCTTTGTCCGTCTCTCTCCCGTTTCCGTCCTGCCCGATCTCCTCTCCTCCTTTCCTTCACTCGGTCGCACTTCCGTTTTAACGTCGACTAACTCTCGAGGCGGCGGCTGCCGCGCAAACGCCGCCGACAAACGCGTTTTCACTCGATGCCGATGAAATGGCCGACGGAGAAAACGCGTTCTCCACCCTTGTCCAAGAGAGCGGCGACGACACGCCGCGGGAAGGTCGTCAAGTGCCGACCCGCCCCGGCCTGCAACGCCGTTTCCGGGAGAGAAGCTCGCGACGCGATGGTTCCCCGTCCATTCTGATAGTTCTCGGTCTTTGGTTATTATGATTAGTCTACGAACAGTCAACGAACACAATGGACGACGACAAGTTTCGTCTTTAGACTGCGCAAAGTCCTTTAGTTTTCAAAGTCCACGTTTCAGCGTAGAATCGAGTATCCTCGGACAGATGCCCCCAGGATCCGCGCGATTAACCTTCTAAGTACTAACATCCGATATATATATATATCTGAGAAAGCCGAATGTCCGATATATCGACGGTCTCTATCTCTCTCTTCTTGTTTTGAGTAGCTCGAGTCTTTATTTGATTCGATTAACTTTGAAAATCAGATAAATACAGGAACTACAACAATTTATAAATTAAACTTCGCGATTGAAATCCGTCCACTAGCGAAGGGGGATTTAAATACCCCGTACTCCTTAGAACGTTAACACAATCAATAACGCCTTTGGGATTTTGTTTCCTCCTCTCGTTCACAACCGGCGATTGAAAAACCATCGAACCCGACGCGGATGACGCATACGGGACCGATCGCGCATCGTGCAGGTAGACGACGCGAGCAGCGTGTTTGCTCAAACACGTTCGGACGGAGAATCTCGCTGCGGGGTGGATTTAGCGGGACGAGCTGGGGGGGGGAGGGAGATGCGCGTGTGCAGCACGTAAATGACTGGCATAATAACGGTAATACGCCGGGCATTATCTGCACGCGTTCGCATTTTTGCGGGCAGACAGGTTTCTCGACGCGCGGCGGTTTCCGCGAGCGAGCCCCCAGCCGTTCTCCTCAGCCTTCCACGCGATGACCCGTGGTTTTTCAGGTCGATCCACTGCAGGCTCTATCCAGTCACCGCCGATATCATCTATCTATCGTCTCGGACTATCGAGATGGAGAATCGAGCATTGTCCGTGTTTCCGCTCCTCGCGAGACCACCGCGTTCTCCGTTCTTTGAGCATGGCGTCAGAGAATGTATCTAACATTCCCTGTTTGAGAGCCGAGTCATGATTTAGACAATAGTTCTTGTCACCAATTTCAATGCAAAAACGACACTGCCTTTACTTGGCCCGCCGAGTCAAGGTCACACATATTCCAAGGTCCATCGGTGTGTCAGGTGACAAGATATCTTGAATTTTCTAGACACATCTCGGACGATTAGCGTTGCCAGGAGAATACGATTAGCCAAAGGGAACTCGCGTCAAGAATCCACCCGTCAATAATGAAGAAGAGTTTTAATCGTTAACGCTGGAACTATCAAAGTGGTCAAAATGACCAATTTATAAGTTCACGGGCTTTATATACTTTGTAGGTTTCTATGGATTTTATATGTTTATGACATTTTCAGACACTAGATTTTTAATAAAATATCCATAATATATTTATATATATTATGGATATTTTTCATATATATATTATGAATATATATTTAATATATTCATATATATTAAAATATATTTTTATATAATGATATTTATATATTTTTATAAAATGATATTTATATATATTTATCCATAATACATTTTATATATATTACTTTATATTATACAATATAGTGTCCATTTTATAATAAAATACATTAATAGAAGCTTGTTTCTATTAACTTTTTTTCTTACAAATACAATTATACTTTAGTCGTCGGTAGTTCTAGCGTTCAACTAGACTAGCCTCCGTAATTAGTAATCAAAGTATGAATTTACGTCGTTAATAAATGGTACAGTTTCTCCATCAAAGTAATTGAAAGTAACATCAAAGTGTAATTTACATATAACGAGCATAAAACACTGGAATAAAATTTATACAGAGACGTGCAGTCTCGTCATCGAACACTAAGCAAATCAAACTCGACTAGTGTGACTGGTACGGCCACATACATGAGAATCGAGAAGAGGCGATGGAAGATCCGAGAGGAGTGCGATGACTTCGCGCGTGACGCGTTCGTTGTTCGAGAGAGAGACGCGTGCCATCGAGGAGAACGCCACGCCACGGATAACGAGTTCTTCCGATGCACGAGACCGCGAAATCTGTTTCGATTCTGTTCTCAAAGTACCGAGAAAGAGAGAGAGAGAGAAAGAGAATCGCGTTTTAACCTTTTTTTTCACCATTTTCTGTCTTTCCACTTTAATAGTGTCCAATATTAGTATATTTGTAACATGTTTCAACGTATCGTGATCGACGGAACGTCGACACGAACTCGTTAGAGAGACCGTACGCGTTTACTTAAAATGTTTTACTCTAACGCTCGACGTTTTTCTAAAAAAAAAAAAAAAAAAAAAAAAGAAGGTGAAGCGGCATGCTCATTTTACTTACCGCGCAGAGGCGTTATTAAAGAGAAATGGGGAAATTATCTAGGTTTATTTACGTGATATAGTAATATCCTTTTTTACACGGAGCAAATGTAATATCGTACCGAGCGTACAGAAAGGAAATTTTATTTAAACTTCCCTCGAATAAAATCGAGCACGTAGCAACGTGTAGGTACTGCTCCTCGCGCGAGCAGCTTCTGAAAATATCGAGGCGATCTTTCTTCAAATATTCGCGCAGCAAACTTACTTTTTTCTCCAAAGTATGTTCAAAGTTTGTTAAATTCATTGAAAGTCGGCGAATTAATTGAATCTTCGTTCAACGCTAGACGTACCGGTACTTGATAATTTATATTTCTGTTCTAACTGATCGAATGAGCGGTTGTGAAATAAAAGTCCTTAGGAAAATAACGCTAGTTGTCAATCTAACGTAGAGAAACAATGCGCGTAACAAGTTCTTTTAGACAAGAAGAGAAACTATACATTTTCGTCGGTTTCTATACGTTCGAGTTAAACGAACAAGAGAATTTCAAATCAAATTTTTAAACCGATCGTTTAGCTTCTGCTCGTCGAGACGAAAGAGAACCAAACACGATTTTCATTTTTCCTTCACTCCACGAGGGAAGAGTTTATGCTTACGTTTGCACGTTGTAACTGGTTACTTTGTAACTATCTGCGTAATTGCTGATTAGTATAGATCGCGAATCGACCGGTTGGAGATACCACGGCCACGATCTTTATCATTTGTTATTTTCGTTGGGCGAGTCGCTGGAACGTGTCCTCCCCTCCGCGTCTTGCGAGACTAACGATCCCGTTTAGCGAAACAGTAAGCGGAGATAATTAAATTTAATTGTGTACACGATCGTTTCGAGATTTAATTGGATCAGTTGTAACTCGACTGATATTTGCTTAACCTCGCGGCGAGGTAGAACCGAGTCACTGACTTTTTCGAGCAAAACCGAAGGAAAAGAAAGAGAGAGAGGTGCGAAAAGGTGCGTTTACATAATTTTCTCGAACGTAAACAATTCTACCTAATTACGGAGAAACCTAACGTTAGAACTACCAAAGTGCTCAAAATGACCAACTTGTGATTTTGCGGATTGTTGCGTTTTTCGAAAGATTCGACTGATTTCTCTGAGATACATGAATAATGTATGCGTTTGTTATCGTATTGTAAACAGTATTTTCCTATTCCCTGCATTTTCATTTTCTCGACTCAATTTTTATGTTTCAGCCCTCGGTTTCAGTTCTAGTGTCGATTAACTCGTTTCGTGTCACGGAGAAGTTTTTGAAAAATTTGTTATAAAGTCACGTATTGACGTTTTAATAAAACATGTATATCCGCGTTTATCCTACTGTGGGACGTATACGATTACTTTTCCCAATCATTTGTTAATTCAATTCGGTGAAAAGACGTATAAAATTTATTATCAAAATAACGTTAAAGTAAATATTACTTATTAGTATTTAGCATTATTGTATAGCATTAAATAATTTACATAATAAACACATAAACAATAATACTAAAAATATTTGGGACAAAATGTTTCTTTTTAAATTAATTTTTAACATCGTTGAAAAAAGCTGCTTGTTAAAGCAATACCTTAAAATGAAATTTAAAATCGCCTATATTCTGCAATGCATCTTAAACTCTAGACAACACTTTCCTCGGTAATCTATAGTTTTTGCATTTCCATTATAACAATTGCAAGACACACTTTAGAAAACAAAATCGTATAACCGCAACGGCATCCTAAACGAGAAGTAACCAAAAATCGGAACGTGTTAAGCATCTGTTAGCGTACAGTTACACGGCGCGTCGAAACATAGGTTAGGAGCGTGATCGATCAGAGGACGAAACGCACCCCGCGAGACTGAAATAAACGTCACACGCGGAGCAAGTTGAATCCCGAACGGCTTAATAGTACGAGACAAATTATCGGCTATTGATAGCCCCTTCCCGATCTCGGCGAAATTCGTATATGCCCCGCTGATACACGTATAAATTTAGAGCCACGTCCCTCTTGCGCGTCTGATCGATAAATCTCGCGGCCACGTATGCGCGACATGTACGCGAGCGTCGTTAGCTCGTCAGGTCGTCAGGCGTCGTGCGCGCTTTGAATTTTGTATCGGCGATATTAGCTTGCCAACCTTAGCGGCATGTCTCAGACAATCAATTTCTCTGCTGGCCTCGATTAGCCGAAAATAAATTCCGCGCTGCTAGATCGCGGCAGCCACCAGCGCGGCGGGATCCATGACCCGCGTAAGGGAATCGATCCGTTCGGACTGTCTTTGAATGTTTGCACGTGGACACGTGCAGCTGACCGTGGAAAATTGTCTACGGTGACTTTAGAAATCGGTGTACTCGAGAAAAATGCGAAAAGTGGAAAACTGTTCTTTGTCTAATTCGTCTAAGTACGTACACGAGCAATTCACTTTCGCTGACGATCGATTCGCTCGATACCACCCCTCTCAGCCAGAGAATTTCCATGGCGAAATCTCGAGTTCCGAGTTTCTTTCGAAATTGAACCGATGATTGAACGTTCCCGGCGATTTTGATCGATTCGTTTCGAATACCACGAATTACACAGAATACAGCTGTTTCGAAGTTTGTCTGAGAAAGACGAGTCGATAATTCCCAAGTTTGAGCGAAGATCGTGCGTACCCCTCCAAAAGAAAAAAAAAA
>NW_025110616.1:331178-466383 GCF_011392965.1 Frieseomelitta varia | reverse complement strand
CCCCCCAAAAAAAAAAAAAAAAAAAAAAAAAAAAAAAAAAAAGAACCGAGTGAAAAAACAAGAGGAAAAGCGTCTTACCTTCGACTGATCTTGCTGTTGCAGCAATTGTTCCCTGAGCAGCTGCAGTTGCAGGATCATCTCGGAGAGCCTGCGCTCCTTCTCCGCGAACGTTTCCGCGCAGAGGACCCTGTGCAACGCGGACGCGCCGTCCTGCTGTACCTGGCCTTCCGCGTTCTGCATCCTGCCAGAGGCCGGCGGCGAGGGTGGCACGCTGTTCGCCACGCTGGCGATGCCTCCGCTGCAACCAGTACACCATCAGACCACGGTCAATTACGCTTCACCTACGTGCGTGTGCGTATACGTATGCACGTACACGCGAGAGGGAGAGGAGAGAGAGAGAGGTCTCGCTCTCTGGTTGGAGGCGAGAGAGACAAAGAGAGATGCGTAGAAAGAGAGGAGAGGAAACCTACAGTAGAAAACAGTAGTGGTAGGTAGATCGGCCACGTACGAGGCTATTCGCGTGCGAGCAAGAGTTTCCAGTGGCTGTGCCGGGCTTCTGGAATGGGATAGTGGTTGGCGTGCATAGGGCCGGGAGCCAGGTGAATAATAGATAGGGTCGCGGCCGCGCAATCACGGTAGCCCGAGTGTTTGCCCCGGTGATGGGGTGCTCTCGCTCCTTCCTTCCTTCCTTCCTTCCTTCCTTCCTTCCCTCCTTCCCTCCTTCCCTCCTTCCCTCCCTCCAACTGCCAACCTTCTCTCCTTCTCTCTCCTTCGCTCGGCCTTTAGACCGACCACCGGTAACCAGTTCGTTTCGCTCTCGCTCTCTCTCTCTCTCTCTCTCTCTCTCTCTCTCTCTCGCGCGCGCACCTTTCTCCCCCCATTCACCCGTTCCAACGCGGTTTCTTCCCCCTAAAGTGCCCTCGTGGTCTACGCCCGGAGCTCTCTCGTTCCTCTCTCCTTTTATACCGAGGAAAATGGACCACGAATAAGTGATACGGACGCATTGTGCGCCGGAGCGGAGGCTGCCCCGACGGGCTCTGCGCCCGAGAAGCGAGCACACACGAGAATCGTGAAGGACATCGCGCCGGCCGGGAGGATAAGGACAAGGATTGAAAGAGCCGCGCCTTCCGGAATCTGGGGCAATATATACGGCTCGCGCCTCCCCCGAAACCGTATGGCGTTTCTTACGGGGTCAACGGTTAAAGGGACGCACGAATTTTAAAGTTTTCCTTTTTTTTTAAATCCAAGACCGTTTCGTGTCCGTGATTTGCTCGTCAGACGCTGACGAAAAGCGACCAGAGGGGAGAGTAGACATCGATAAAGATTCCATTTCTTTCCCGACTCATTTTCTTTTTTATTTTTATTCCGTCGTGAATACCGTCTTCTATTGTGTACCGCGCAAGATATTCACTTTTTTCTTTTTTTTTTCTTTTCAGCGGTTGTAAAAATTGGAGTATGGAACAGTAGTGGCCACTAAAAGACCAAATGATACAAAACGAAAATAACTTTTACAAACTCGTGTTTTTTTTATTCGAAAATATTAATGGATTTTCTTCAGTATTATGTGCGATAACCTACGGTAAAAGGAAATAAAAAAGATTGAAAATGAGCAAGTTGTGACTTTTTTAAACTCTTTCGCAAACTCGTGTTTTGTTATTTTGAAATATAATTAATTCTGTTCAGTATTATGTGCGATAACCTACAAAAAAAAAAAAGAAAATAAAAAAGATTGAAAATGAGCAAGTTGACTTTTTCAAACCCTTTTGCAAATTCGTGTTTTGTTATTTTGAAATATAATTAATTCTGTTCAGTATTATGTGCGATAACCTACAAAAACAAAAAAAAAAGGAAAATAAAAAAGACTGAAAATGAGCAAGTTGACTTTTTCAAACCCTTTTGCAAACTCGTGTTTTGTTATTTTGAAATATAATTAATTCTGTTCAGTGTTACGTGCAACAACCTACAAAAAAAAAAAAAAAGAAAATAAAAAAGATTGAAAATGAACTTATGACTTTTTGAAATGACCCTTCAGCTTTTCAGTGATCCTGGCGGCTCATTGACAAGAGAAAATCGCGCGTCGAACGAAACCCCGTTACCTATCGAGGAAACAAAGAAGAAGAAGCGTGTGTACGTACGTCCGTTATTCTCGCGCGAAAGATCCATACCGTGCGTGACTTTCTTTCACGCTTGCTTCCTCTCCCGATAATAACGCTCTCTTCTTCCCATGGTGGGCGGCTGTAAGACTCTATTCGCGCCTGTTGATACCTCGGTGGTATCAGGCAACAAAAGGTTCATTCTGTCGCTATTATCATCCCCTTCCTGCAACCCTATTGGCGAGGAGAGCTGCGTCGACTTCGTAGGACTTCTTAGACTTTCCGGCTGGCCAAGAATAGACGCGTGTCACTCGCGTTGCTTCCTTTGTCGCCAATTTCGCGACGTGCCGTTATTTTCGGCGGGCGCGCGGTTAAAAATAAGGTCACCTGCCGAAACCGATAAGAAGCCAATCCTCGAAACACTGTCCTTCGCCTTCGATCGGTTTGAATCTCGCGCGAGCAACGACCAGTTCCTCCGGTTGTATTCTCTTCTCCCCCCTGCCCTTTGGTCTTTCTGTTTCTGCGTCAGTCGTGCGTTTTATCGCGCGTAAACGCAACTTTCGGGCGACTGAACATACGTTCATTATGAAATTGATGATACTTTTATCTGCGGCTAGTGTACCCGACCGAGTATATATCACCGAAACGCTCACGCGCACGCGTAACGCGCATGGTGGAAGTTGGCAAGCCAGATGATACTCGTATCAAAAGTGGAGCGCGTAATAATAATGACGGATTTTTGTCACGCTCGCGCGCCACACGATTTCGACGCGGGTAAATGCGTTTGGTTTTTTCAATCTCTCTCGAGCCTCTTTAACTCCGAGTTCCGAGCCTCGCGTGCGTCTTCGCGTTCGTGGAAGCCCACCTCTTTCTCTTTATTATCACCGAGCCTCGATATCGAAACGATTGAGAAAAGTTTAAATTGTAAGGCCAGCCTTACTGCCTTACATCGGCCCAGTATCCGTTTCTTTCCACGGTTTTAACGATTCGCGGTACGCGGGCAGCTGAGGCCAGCGAATAATGCCGGTGTTGTCCGATTTAGTTTGAAAGCCCATCGCCGAGTATCTATGCAGAGAATGATTACAAAATAGCAACGCTCTTGTCGTCGAACAAACGAACATTGTCGGTACTCCGTGACTCTCTTACAAAACCGCCACGATCCCTTAACCGAACGGAAATTTATATCGAATCGTCGGTGTGAGGGAAATTTCCAATATAATTGTTACACAATTAGACGATTTGATTCTCATCAATCTCAATAAATAGATAAATCGTGGCCGAAACCACGTAGAGTTCGCGAGAACGAGAGAAACCGATGGACAAACGACAACGACGACGACGAGTTGGCGTAACGCGGGCAAATTTACAAGGTGGCCGTAAAGATCTTTATCGATTGATCTAGGATAGGTGCAATTTGCTCGTGTTCGCGATCTGTCGTTGAAACAAGCGTCCCCCATCCGCGGTCGCGTCCAGAATTGAACGCGCTCCAAAAAAGCGGGTGAACGTCACGTAAGTGCGAGCTGTCGTACACAGTTGGCTGAATTTTGGAAGAATTTTGGCCGTGGTGCCGGCGCACGCGGCGTGTGGGCAGCGGATTGGCACGACAACGCTCCTCGTACGCGCTTGCCAAGTTCACCGGTCCGCTTTCAATGGTTACACCTCGAGGTGGATCGCATTCTGCCACGTTTCCGCTCGCTTTTCCAACGAACTCACGATGTTGCCAGTCGGGGAAGACACGGTCCGCGCGTGAGTGACAGTCATCGTTTCAATCATCGAGTGGATCTTTTTCTTCTTTTTTCTCGATCGTCGAAATCGTCATCGTCGGATCGATGATGCACGTGGATGGAATCACACGCGGCACCACCCGTCGAGTCATGAGTTTTATTCTCGTTTTAATTCGGGAAATGAAAATTGCAACGAAAGTCGAGTAGTGTATCGTAGTTATAGTATTTTTAATTACTTTACGATTTCGAACCGCTCGCCGCGCACGTCGAGAATTTTTTCTCCAAAAATTGTAATATTCTCTCAGCTTTGAGTAAAACAGAACAGGCAAGACGGATAATAAATTTGTTACTTCTCAATAATTTCTATCCAGTGATATCGAGTACCGACGAGTTCGAAAAGAGAGCGACGAATTATTGTACACGGGTATATTTTGGTCACTCGTTATGGTCCGCAATCAGATTGCCGGTGCCAGTTACGAACAAAGAAATGGACAAAATCCCAACGTTATTTAACAAGCATAACTTTTCTAACGAAAAGATACACGTTTGACAAAGACAATCGCGGACGATAATCAAATCGAATACACGTATGCACGTTTAGTAAATTAACAGAGGTTTCTCGTCAGCCTGTACGAAAGGAGTTCGCAGCCGAGATGATCCGACCAGTCATCGATCGAGACGGATGGCGATCCATAATTAGCCACGTGCGGGTGATCTTCATACTCTGTATCGTCGACGTTGTACATTGTGCGAAGGATGTTCAGCGAGGACGGAAAAAGCTCCGGCGTGGCCGCCGCGCCGATACAAAGAATCAATTCATTCACGGGCATGATTACATGCAGCAATTATTATTACGTGACCGGTCGATATCGACTTTTAATATAGACTAACCGCGCTCCGCGATAACTTACACGCGCGTGTCTATCTCTTCGTGTTACCCGCGATAAATTTCCCTCGTTTCGCTGAACTTTTTTTCTCTGCCTTACCGACCGGCCTCTTTTCACAAACGATGCGAACGTACATACGTACACACGTATATTAGTACAATACCCCGACATTCTAATATTCTGATAAAAATTCCAATTTTCAAAATTGGACTCTACAACGGTCGAGGCTGGACGAAATTTTCTACCAAATCTCGAAGGCAACGCGTGCTACAACCACTAGAACCACTTTTTCTCCTTTTTTTTTTTTCGCAAGCTTATTCCGCAACTCGTTTTCCAACAAAGTGGAATTCGCGATTTTTAATGTCCCGTCAGTGTTGCGCAATTTTTATCCGCGGACTAGAGGCCTTACTTTCACTCTGTACGACGACATAGACGACATAAACGCACGAAGAAAGAAAAAAAAAAAAAAAGAAATTCGTCACGCGCGAGAATATTGCCCCACTTGTGTTTCGATGGTAATTTCTGTTGCGTAATTGCGCGAATCAGACCGATCGATCGACGATAATAATAATATAAACGGAGCAAATACTTTTCAATTCTTCGACACGTGTGACACGTGGTGTTCTGGACGTTTTTAATTGGAGACGGGGCGCAGACTGACTCGAGTCGACTCGTCTCTCGATTTCTTATCGTCCACTCCTCGGATACGTTTCTTTGTCGCCCGAGTCGAGGCAAGTCGGATATTTTCAGGCTCTCTTTCTCTGTGGACCCCTTGTTTTTTTGCCCTCGGCCCTCCCTCCCGGTCTTCCGGCGACTTCCTTTACGCTCGCGTCTCTTTGTATTTCACGGACGGATCTCCCCCCTTGGTTCGGTAACGAAGAGTCGGTTTACGACTGGAATCTGTGGATCTCTCGCCCGTTCCATCGAACAATGGACGCTTTTGTGGCCCACTCGCGTGGCCGAATTTAAGCGGCCGACGCTTGACGAACGAAACAGGACAGAACGAACGTACTCGCGCCGCTGTCCGACCTGTTGAGCGCGAAAATATCAGTTCCTCGAATTTCAGAGTTGATAACATTCCCTACAGCTCAGGTACTCTTCTCTCCATTTGAGAGTTTCTCGCGACAGTTACTCTCCATTTTTCTCTCTCAAACAGTTGAGAGCTCGCGGACAGTAACTCTCAGAAGCAGCATCCATTTGCGAGAAATACTCTCGAGAGCAGCAACTTCGCGGCAGTTTTACTCTCAAATGGACAAGTACCGTTAGATGCATTGGGCATTTAGGGGAAATTCTATTTCTATATAAGCGCCTCAAACGCAAATCGAAGATTCAGAGTACAACGGCGGATTAAAGACGCGGCGATTGCGACATTCGTGACGAGCGCGTCGAATGGTGCCACGAGCGACAGATAGAACCGAGACAATCTCCGCTAATTAAAAGGAGATACAGGTTGCGTAATACGCGAGAGTATCTACGTGACGGCGGCAGAGCACCGCGGAGCTGGTGAATCCGGTGAAACAGGAAGGAACGCTCGCCAATGGAGCCGGCCTCATTCCCCCCCCACCCCGGGGCTGACCGGCCACTTCCTGGCGCCGTTTAATTAATGCTCGCCCGCTATCGCGACAGAAACGGAGAAAGGAAAACCGTAAATAGCCGATACAGCTGGTGCTGCTCTCGCTGCTCGACGGTTTGCTAACGTTACTCGAGAATACCTCGGCTCGATCGATTTCTTTTCTCATTTTTACGAAAGACTGACGACAGAAATCGGAGCTGGTAGTGGTAGTTTTTGCGAAGCTGTGTGAAATAAAGGCTAACTGACTAACCAGTGGGCGTTGTGTCCGGTCGGCGTGGAGGAAGGTGGCGGGCTGTTCCGTCTGTTGTTGGTGGTATCGTCCTGCAGCGACAGCGATTCGCTGTTCATCTTGCAGGTTAACCTCTTCAGCACGTCGTCCATCGATCTCTTGCTCGTGACGGTTGTTGCGTTGCTGCCGTTGTTGTTGTTGTTGTTGTTGTTGTTGTTTTGCGTGACGGTGTTGTTGTTGTTGTTGTGATGAGGATGACTGGGGTAGTAGGGGTCGACGGTTAGGGGTGTTGGCGGCGAGCCGCACTCCGAGGAGCTGGCCGGTTCCACGACACCACCCGACGACGACGATGTGTTGGTGTGGTGATGGTGGTGATGATGATGGTGGTGGTGGTGGTGATGGGGGTAGTGGTAGGAGGCGAGTGCCTCCTGGCTGGACAAGACGATCCTTTGTCGCTTGCTTTGCAGGGAATTGGAGGACGGCGATGGCGAGTCACGAAGATCCGGCTCGCTGGTGGTCGCCGGCGACGAACAGCCGGACGACTCGCAGTCACCTCCCCTCTGGTGAGGGTAACACTCCTCGATGTCGACGGGGGTGGCGCGACCCTCTTCACCGACGGCTATCTCGCCACCGGGACCACCGGTCACCGACGAGGTCGTGTCCTCCTCCTCCTCGTTGGCGCCTGCCACTGTACCCGTGCCGCCCCCGCCCTCCGATAGCTTCGTTGGTGGTGACTTCCTCTTTGAGGACATCCTCAATCTGCAACGAGACAAACGAAAACCGAAACGGTTAGCTCTTTCACGGCTATCGCGAGCGGCGTCACGTCGCGTACCGTCGGTTTATCACCGTCCCTGCGGCAGGGAAGGTGTGGGGGGAAATTAAGACACGCGAAGGATCTTTGCTCGCTTCTTGCTCTTGCGAGAGCAAGCTCATGTATCTCGCGGAGTGTTGTGTCGCACAGGCTGTGTCACGTGGTCACGGTAGCAAGGTGCAGATAACTTAATTTTTTGCCTCTCTCTGTTCTTCGCGCGATACGCGCCAGATACTTTGTTTTCTAGCGTGTCGCATGGAGTGTTACGCAACGACTACAAAGTTGCAACCGTATCGCGCAATGGTCGCGGAATTATCTCTGCCGTCGTTGAATGTATGTATATGTATATATATGTGTGTGTGTGTGTGTGTGTGTGTGTGTGTGTGTGTGTGTGTGTGTGTGTGTGTGTGTGTGTGTGTGTGTGTGTGTGTGTACTCGTGAATCTAGTACACACAACGCACGTGTCACGGTTAGTGCTACTATGCCGATCGCCAAGCTATTCTCTCTCTGTCCATACGATTCAACGGTGGCGGGAGGGAAGAATAACGCGCGGCTAAGTTACAGAGTCAACTTTGATCTTCGTCTTTGTACCTCCTTGTCAAGGCCCAGCGGCAGGCAAACAAATTGGCTCCGAACTCTCATTCTCCCTGAACCGAATTCAGAAAGAAAAAAGGAACGCACGAACAACAGACACTTGACAACTGTATCTGTGTATCTAATTTGTGTCACGCCTTACTCGCCATCTTCATTCAAAGAGCAACGACCATGAAACAAAATTACGTTACACACCATACTCTACGTGTAATACATACGTACACGTATCGAGTACACTTTTGTATCGAGAAGTACAGGCGTCGTTCCAAAAAACAATTACAGCAAACCTCCATAACGGTCCCTATTACCAATCTACCTTCGACCCATCCCCTAAACTCAATTCAAAGACAGACCAGACTGCAGGGCAGGCGACCGGAGAATCTCGAGATCGCCTCCTTGCACCTATTCGTCGTCTAAACTCTATCTGTCGCTAATTTAGCAACGGGCTAGCCCGGGCTGGTCCACCAATTTCCGTCTCCAAATTACCGAATCTAAATCTAAATTTCTCGACGGGGACGGTCCCCTCCCGCCGAGGGGGGAGGCGAGTCGGTGCCACTCGGTGCGGTCGAATTACGTAATCGAACATAAGTCGCAATAATCGAGCGTGAATTATTGTTGTGCGCGCGTGTTGTAACGCACGGTCTCTGTTCGTCAATCGACGCGCCAGCTAGGCGGAGGGCGACCGGGGGGCGACTGCTCGGCACGATTATCTTCGAGTTCTGGTAAAGACGAGGTTGCGAGGTCAGCTCCAAAATCACCAGATCAGCCGATATTCCCGAGGTCGTGTCTTTCATAGGAATCTGACCGTTTGTCTCGAACTGTCTCGAAATTCGATGGGATCTCGAATTGATCAAAATTCTTTCCAACATTCACCTGTGCCCAGTCGGTCGATATCCATTTTTCGACGACGTTCGCTCGCAGTCAGCGTAGCGTAATACGAGTACTGTCGAACTCGATCGGACAATCGTGCAATCAACAACGTATAAATACATTGTAATTGTGTGGTAATCAAGCTTTCCCACAACAAAAGTGAAACAAAGTGACGACTCGGGAGGGAACAAACCCCACAGAGAATTAAAGTGGGGCATTATTCACGGGAATGATTTTCATTGTTCTCCCAAAGTAGCAATCAATTACGTTATTGTTAATGTTTCGCAATACGTGGTAACAATGCACGCACGTGTATACATACGTTCCAGAAGTAGTGTGTTTCGTAGTGTTTATTTATAGAAATATATCGGAGCGCAAATTAATTTCATCCGAGCAAGACGAACGAAGAGCGAAGATCCACACAGAAGTACAATGTTCGTGACGCAACGTTACTGGTATCGTGATCATCTTCTCACTTGGTATCGCTTTGGTTCTGAAGTAATTAACAAGTGGAATAGTTTCTGGGGAGTTGGATTATTACCATTTGGTTTCACGTACGAAACAAACGAAACGATATACCGATCGTGATCGCGAATCTCACGCTGTTGTTTCCATCTTTCGTCTCTGGGGAAGTAACGTACAATTATCTGATGCCGCGAAGCGGTCACGGTTTAAAAATCCGGAAACGAGATGATTCCACGGATCAGGTCGGATCGGCTATTCTCGAATTTAAAAAATACGAATTATAGATAATTCGACGCGATTAGCGTTGTTTCGTACACGAGGGAAATAGAATAGCTTCCCTGCCTTGCAAAGCGCGAACGTAACCGTCTGATTTCACTGAAACGAACAACGGGACAAACGCTAACGATTCTCTTCACAATTATCGAGGACGATAACGATCATCGATGCAAAACTTTTTGAGAAAAGTGAGACAAGTTCCCCTCGTTCTTCATTTTCAATTTTCCCGAGAAATTGTTCGGCATCGATCGACAGTTTCGATGAACTTTCGTAGCTTTCTTCCACGCGTGGCTGAGGGAAACGATACGAAAAGCGAACAAGCGTTTCCTCGCGAGCATCTGGCGATCGTTCGTGACGAAAGAAAGAAAAAAAAATCAGTGCGTCGATAAAGCTTTTCACCGGCGAGAATCGAAAGAAACGCTTGAAAGAATTGTGGCTGAAGCTGATGGAACCGTCGAAAAGAATTCTAGTCGTGCGTTTCAGCAATATGTTAATCGACGTTGTCAATATTCGTGGGCAGGATAATGTACACAGAAACCAGGGACAAAATTGCTCGTGCTGTGAAATATGAAGTTTGAACAGGTCCGATCGAAGCATCATGAGCAGATCGTGGTCGAAAGTCCATAGCGTGTCCTCGTTGATCCCGGACGCGAGATAATCAATGTCCGAATTTCTTCTCCGTTCGTGTGCACGAACACCGACACGCACGTTCGACACAAGGCTATTTTTACGGCCGATTAGCTGTTTTTAGCACGCAACGTCTAAATATCCCCGTACTTGGTTGGATTCTCATTCGTCAACCGTGTCTACTGCCGGCAGCCAGATTCTTTTTCAAAGCGTAGAGAGAGACTCGATTGCGCAAGCCGGCCACATTTTCGTCGCTTTGGAATGTCCTTCGTCTTAGCCTTTGCCTCTTCAGATAAGATACGAAGCGAAAGGTTGCACGATGCGTTGTACTGCGACGTCAGAAGCGTCGAACGAAATTTAGGGACGTTGCTGCGTCTAATTTCGACGAGGCAAGGCACACGATCACACGTCGTTTATCGAGGAAACAAACCGATTATTGGTATCGAGGTGAAAGCTTTGAAATTCACTCGGTTTCGTTCTCGAATAAAATATATACAACCAATGGCGGACGAAAGTTTATAGGCGACGAGCCACTATTCAGCAGCTTGCGCGCAAAACCTTGTTGCACCGTTATCTCTCGGAATGAAAACTTCTGGAGAATGGGATCCGCTTCTCTGGACGAAAATGAAGCTGAAGGAGGAATAGAGAAGCGCAGAGATTTTTGACACGGAAACTTGGCTCTCTCCCTTGGCTAAAGGAGTTAACCAAGTTTTAGTCTTTTAATTAAAAAGGAAGAAACCGAGTAATTTGAACAGGCTCGTATAAAGCTAAACTCTTTAGCCCGTGAAACGCGCTCAAAGTCCGGCCGCGGCGTCGCCTCGAAAGAAGAAAAAAAAAAAGGAAAAAAAAAGCAAAAATGTCAGTTGCATTGAAAAAGGTGCAAGTAGGGGCTGTTCGATGGTTTTAAATAGGACGCGGCGCGCAGAAGGCAGAAAATATGTACAGCAAAATCAATGCTTCTATTTATATCGAGTCTCTCTCTCTCTCTCTCTCTCTCTCTCTCTCTTCGCCGTGGTTGTCTTTGCACTCAAAGTTCTTTCAACCGGAAGGCGGATCTTATCGCCGACAGATTATCACTTTCATTAACTGTTTGACTAATTTTCTAAAAGCGGATAGACAAGAAATCTATTACGAATTCGCGGAAGGCTGCAATGAACTCATTAGCGGGGAATACTTTGACTGAAACGGTGAACAGTTTGATTTATCGGTTTACCACGTTGCGAGCGGAAAATTAAAGTTTTTAAAGGGAAGAGATGGCCACGAAATGTTTAACACGCTGGAATTTCTATTATTCCAATCAACGTGAAACAGCTGTTTGGATAAGAGGAATATCTCCAATCGTTCGCTTGCCTATATTTTTGGAAAAAAATAACACGATCTCGTCGCGTTCGGGTTGTTCAACGCTGTTGTTCATCTTCCAACGAAACATTTTCTTTTAATTACGTTACACGTTACATTTTATACACGTTGTATCGTTCGAAAGTAGAATCAAAGTGTATTTTGTATTTCTAAGTATATTTCGTTGAAAAAATAAATAGAATACAGAAAGAATGTAGAATAAAAGGAAATATTGGGGCGTACCCATACTTATGTCGTTTTTTCAATACTGTGCAAAATTTTATTTTTTTTTAAGAGTTAATGTAATTTAACAATAAGCACATTAAATGTCGACATATTTATAATATATTAAAATATAGGTTATGTTATAATAAGTTAAATTATTGTCACTAAATGGCAATGTTTGATAAACTTGAAGAAAACGACATCTTTGGGTACCTTTAATAAAATGTAGAACAAAATTTTTTTACTCGAGGCACCGTTTTCGAAAAAAATTCGTTCGAAAATTTATCAAGTACACTTGAATTTGGTTAATTCCAGGCGTATCAGAAAAGACAGTTGTTCTACGTGCAAAAGTAGGTCAAAAATGTATAGAATAAAAGTTTTCTACATCTGCAAAGCTTAATTTTCAAGAAAATAGACTTTGAACACAGTCTGTTAAAAATCGCCTTGATAAAGTTATAAAATTTTTTATAATTGCTGATAATTATAACGAACGTAGGTTGCACGTAAGAGGAATAATGAAATTTCAAAGGAAAAAATTCTCGAAGATAGAGGCAGTCGTGAGTCAATTGACACCAATTGTCACCAAATACAATCGTCGAATTATTATTCGAATAATTCGGGATATAATTGTTACTGCTCCTTACGAAAAAGTTTATAAAAGGAAAATTTTTCAAGAGATCGAAATTATGTATCATTAACTTCTATAATCATACTGTACTTGGTGATTGCTTCGAACGAAGTCACATATTTGAGAAATACAATGCTAAATTTAATCATTCAAACAGGATGATTATTTCCAATACTACGCCATTTTATTTGATGTGACACTTCGCTCTTTCGTAAATAAATTGCTGGCAGATGATAGAAAAACTGTTTTCAAGGGCATTGTCATCGAACATTCGTCTCTCCGATTTTCGAATATTCTCACGTCTTCGAAAATTCAGCAATTTATTAACAACGTAAGTGAGAATATTTCCGATTATCGTTACACGTTCGTAGATCTGCAATAACTGAGACATTAGCGTGGCGAAATCGGTGGCGCGTGAAATCCCGACAACGCCGAGCACGTTTCACGCCGAATCGATGGCTGCCGAGCCTCGTTTCTGCGTTTCTATTGTCTGAAACGCGACGCTGATTGCGAACGGATGCTAGATTTCTCGCGGCGCTAGTTTTCGTCGTGCTCGTTCGCTCTCGCAGGCTCGGCCAGCGTCCTTATAGAAGAGAAGTGTGTGTATTTCTGTCGCGTGGGACAGAGTGAGGAGCGGAGGAAGAGGAGGAGGACTCGCGCGCCGCGTAATTACTTCGCGAATACACGCGTAGATCCTCTAGCCTCTCGGCTGTCTAGAAGCCACGGGGAAACGAAAAACAATATGGAGAAACGGGGAAGAAAAGAAATATTTTTAACGTTCGACAAGGCATCGATACGTAAACGGCGGAAAGTGAGAGCCAGACGTCGATGGCGCGAGTTTCCTCGAACAGTCGCGTTCAATTTATGAAATTGGCCCAGCTACTGAGTAATTCATCCTTCCTTCGACTCTTCTTCGGTTTCACCATACGAGAGAGAGTCTGTCAGCTACCGGGGCGAGCGTCAGGCGACATCCGAAGTTCGATCGATACGAGGATATTAATGAAGCACAATTCGAAGCTCAGAGTTCGCGCTTTGAAACACTGCTCCTCCATAAAGCGAGGAGTTTGATAACGGGTCCGACATCGATAAACCATGGGCTCATCCGTTTCGAACGCGAGATAAATCAGCGAATCTCTCTCTTTTCTGCTCGACAAGTGTCCTCTCTCTCTCTCTCACACACACACACACACGCACACACACACACGTACACAAATATAGATAGCCTCTCTCACTCTCTTCTATTTGTCGTTCATTCTCTCTCCCACTCGCTGCCATGCAACCTCCATTCATTCAGATACCGATTCATTAACTTGCTGAAATGAGCAATTACACAATTTTTTACGCCGCTCTTTTTTCCTCCACGCGGAAAAACCAAGGGCTTCCCTCCCTCGCAGCTGGAATCTCTCGATTCTGCGACACAACGATTCCGTCATCGACGAGACACGAGTAACGATCGGTAACCGGTCTAGTTTCTCAATAAAAGATTATAAAAAAATAGACGAAGAAGAAGAAGAAGAAGAAGAAGAAAAAGAAGGAAGTGAAGCAATTAATTAGAAAAGAATCGCAGACTCCACCATTGTATCGGAGGAATAATGATTGGGAAACGCGAGCTCGATCGCGAGTTCGCGGTATTAATCGGCGTTATTACGACTATCGTAAACGAGTCATTACGAAATCTCGGTTTCTAGATCTCGGTTTCAGAGTAGTGAACGAACAAGAGAGGAGGCGTTTCTCGACGTACGCAATTATCGTACGTTCTCGACGCGTACGCAGCCGAGAACACAATGCCGCTCGCGCGGACTTATCTGGAAAGGTCGAACATCCCGAGTTACATTTATTACATAGATAAATCATCGTCGCCGGTACCCCGATTATTATGGCTGTGGCCTTAAAACTGTGCAACTGCATCTTTACGTCGCGTTCACTATCACTCGCTTCCCGTATCGGGTGGAGACGAAACGAGAAACGAGAAACGCGGAACTCCAGATGAAAATCATCAAAATAATGAGAGAGAGAGAGAGAGAGAGAGAGAGAGAGAGAGAGCCTCTGTTTTCAATTATCTCGCGCGCTGCGAACGCGACGACACGTGATTGTTATCGCTTCCCTCGTGATCCGTGCATTGTAGTTTCTACACTTTTCAAAAAATCGACCGACGAAACGGCGAGATCTGTCTTTTTCTTTTTTTTTTTTTTTCCAGGGTCGCGGTTATTCGCGAATCATGACACGCGGCGGCCCATTAGTTCGATTGGAGCTGGCCGCGTTGGATGTTATAAATTTTAAAATTCCCGATTCGATGATACATTATTCAGTTGTACTTCTATCGCGACGGGTAAAATTAACTTTTCAATTTCGGGTATGACATCGAAGCAGAAGGCAGAATCATCGGTCGGTTGCTGGAATTCTAATTGAAAAACTTTCAGCCGCATCGGACATACAGGGTACAGGAATTAATTTGGAAGAGATACGGGCAAAGTTTGGGTTTATAGATTTTCCACGGAGATTTTATCGATAGTCTCGTTAATATATCGACTCTCCCCCCCCCCCGGGTGCGGTTTCAATTCCAGGGGTGTTTCGACGATTTTCCGAAAGGCTACTTTCCTCGAGCGAGAGCTTTCCAAGTCGTCCACAAGCGGAAAGCGAAGCCGCTCTCAAAGCCGCGTAAACTCGAGCGAGGAGGCGTCTTACTTCGAAGACCGTAATTAATAAAGTTGGCTCGATCGACAAGTCAAACTCGTTTCGACCTGAGAATTCAATCGTACATCCGTGAACTTCTGAAACACTCGCGCGAAAAGATTCAAATTTTCGACATTCGAAGAGCAAGCTTCTCACCAAATTTCTCTGACGCGTTGATCATCCAACGTTGATTATCCTCAATATCACGATAACACTTGGTAGACTTCAAACATCACCAGACACCAATCAAAGTTCACTACAGTTAAACTTGACATTGTCGAAAGAAACCAATAACAGCGCGAAGGGGAAGCGTTCCGCCAAATTTTCCACGAGGACGCTGCGTCATTCTCTCGCATGATGAGAACAGAAATCGTGAGCCGGAAACAAACGCGGTTCGACGACATGCGGATAAACCGCGTTTCACGATCGCACGGTGATCCACGTGACGTTTCCTCGTGGCCACGAGGCGAACCAGGCCAGTCGAGCCTGCGCCACTTCGCCAATTAAAAAAAAAAAAAAAAAAAAAGGGTTTAACCTGCGTGCGTTTACCGGCGGGTGGAAAATTTTCTCGAAACGAACACGTTGGCGTTGTGACGCCAGCCAGAGCCGTAAGCCGACGCTTGACTTTCTATTAGTGGCACAATGGGAGCGTGGTTTTTTGGGGATGCAGCATCTGTTCGGGCTCAAGTAGCCCGCGCAGGGGTGGCGATATTCTGTTCTAGAGCAAAGGAGGAGGGGCGGTGAGGAGGAGGAGAGAGCAGAAAGAGAAGAAAGATTCGAGCTGTGTGACTCGACGTCGACTTCCGTCACCGACGTTCGTTCCTCCGGCCTTCGTTCCCTCGCGATGCACACGAGACGTCCTCGGGGACACGCTCGTCTAATAAGGGACGAGCGGCCGGTGACGTTTTACTCGAATAGTGGACCCTTCGGGGAACGGACGTTTCCTCGAAGCTGCTTCGGAGGAAACGGAGCAATTGAGGAGAAATACAAAGCGCCAACTCGCGATCGATACTTTGCATTATATATCATGGGTGTCCGAGCAATTTTAAATCTTCTGGGCCTCGTTGGGGCCGACAAAAATTTATTCTTGCATATATTCTTTTCTCTCGGTTCAATGTAACTTATATATATAGAGACAACTTTTATAACGAAACGACACGTTGATTAGAGAAAATATATTTATATTTGTTGTGAAAATTTTCAACGAGAACACCGAGAACGCTTGTCTTTTAGATACCAATTCAAATTTTTTCAAAATTTAACTAAATTTAACTCGATATATGTAACTAGAATATAGGTTATATTATAACAAATTAAATTTGTCACTAGGTTGTGTTATAATAAGACATATTAAATGTCGATATATTTAACTAGAATATAGGTCATGTTGTAATAAGACACTAAATGTCGATATATTTAATTAGAATATAGGTTATGTTGTAATAAGACACACTAAATGTCAATATATTGTACTAGAATGTAGGTTACGTTGTATGAAATTAAATTATTTTCACTAGATTATAATAAGGCATGCTAAATGTCATTACATTTCACTAGAACATAGGTTATGTTACAAAACGACACACTAAATGTCAATATATTTAATTAGAATGTAGGTTATGTTATATCAATTTAAATTATTGTCACTAGATGGCAATATCTATTAAACTTGAAAAAAACGACATTACTTGTTGATAATTATAACGAACGTATACATTTGTACGAAGCAATAGTATAATAGTATAATATCTGAACAGGCCTATAGAGGAAACTACAATAACGACGTAAGAAGAACAAAAGAATTTCAGATGAAAACAGTCCTGAGCCTTGACGCTTAACGAATTCACACAATTCGGAATAATTCACATGACCCTTTAGACTTTTTACTGCTTCTTACGAAAGTTTAAAAAATGGTGGACAATATTATCTTTCCACAGATTGAAACTACGTGACATTAATTCTTGTGTAATTATAGCAAACCGGCAATGCACGTAAACGAATATAGAATAATTAAAATTTTGTGTTAAATACAATTTGAATAATTATGTACGAATGATGACGCCTCGTAAATAAATTGCTGGTAGATGATACGAGAAAAAGTTCGTCGAGGGCTTAAACTTGACAAGAAGATGTATAAATCTGGATTAACTGATAAAGAGGGGAGGGGAAGGGGAAGAACAGAGAACTCGTAGAGATGACAAAGGGAATACGCGTGAACGCAGGATCATTCGATCGGCGCGAGAAAAACTAATTTCGCGAGAATGGGAGCGAGATTGAAATTCATTATCGTCCCATGGAACGATGGAACGCGGACGGGTGCGCCGCCGAGTGCTTTATAATTAAGTCAAGCAAACGCTGATTACGCGACACATTCGCGGAGGAACGCGAAGGTATGCGAAGCTATTGACTAATTTCGTCGGGTGTCGAGGCCCAAGGCCCTTCCGTACGCGGCGCGCGTACAATACGCGATAAGAGATCATTAATTTACTTTCACTGTTCTCGTTATCTCAATTATTACTTCTCTCGCTTCTTTCTCCGACGACGGGAAATTCTTCACACCGGGGCGAAGAGAGACGAAGAGCCAGAGGAAATAATACGATGTCGAGGCACGAATCGTTTGAATCAACGTTTACACGTGCCTCGTTGAAAGAACGAATGGAGATATGTACCTTCGGTCGTTCGGTGGAGAAGCTGAGACAACGGCTGTATCGGTAGCCAAGTTCGTTCAATCGGATCTGAATTCCATTCGGTCGTTCGTTCTTTCATTCAATGGTTCTCCGAACCGTTCGCGGTAATAATTTCGACGCGACGAGGGGAACGAATGTACGAAGTGTGTAATTCCAGTGCCGAAAGCTCGGAGTGATGACCCGGTTTCCCTCGACCACGTGTGACCACTTCCGTTCCTCGAGAGAGTCGATTAATTCTCCCCTCGATCGCTCCTCCCAATCAACTCAGTCAAACGGCTGAAACTGCACACAGGTGTACGTACGTACGTACGTATATGTACACTGGGAGAAAACGGCGAGCCACAAAGAGCCACGTTTTCGCAAACAAGCGAAAGGGTAATCTTTTCCAACGAGAAGTTCAGTGGTTCTCAGGCTCTGGTTCGTGGAAAATCGAAGGAACCTCTCACGGGGGAGGGCGGGAGTGGGAAAACCTTGGCAAGCTGGCGGAGAAAGCCCGCTATCGTTAGTATTCTTTATAGGACCGCCGTGGGATATGCTCTACATAATGGAGTCCCAGCTAGGAGTCTCTTCTTTTGAAGCCGGCGTCGACCGATCTCTTGTTTATGTATGAGCGGGCGCGGACCACACCCGCCAAGCCACGCACACCGACGCCGGAGCGTCGTGTCGCGAACGAGCGTCGTCGTCAGGCACGTCGTCGCGGGCGCTATCACCGCGTCGCAGAGAGGCTAGCCAGACCAGACCAGCCAACCTCGTGAAGCTGTCCCCGAGCTTTCTCCACTCCACGACAGTTTTCACCGCGAGAGACGCGAACAGAAGCGACACGAACAACCACATTCACGGAATGTTGCTCCAGTACAACCTCCACCCGTACTTTCTGTAACAGCGACTCTTGCTTCTTCTGCCTGAGAATATCTTATCAGATATATACCTACGTCCACCTTTTTCCACTTTTCAGAGGGTCTTCTCCACCCTTTCGCTCTCCACCCTTCTTTGTTTCGTCGCGTGATCCGGAATTTTTCTTTGGAGAGAAGGGATCTAATTCGGTTGATTTTGAAAAAATCGTCGGCTGCCGGAGACGAGGTTCTTGATGGATTAGACGAGGTTCTTTGTTTAGCCGATCGTAGCCGAGGCGGCTGATGTATTCCTCTGGACGTTTCGGACGCGGCAACTATTATTGTCGCGGCTCTTTGGACGCATGCCGCGTCTTTTGTGCCGTTGCTTCTCGATATTCGCGGTTAGGCCGGCCTGCCTACCTCGTTACGCTGATCAACGAACCAGACTTTTGTTATTGTAATAGGCAACGCTTGGCTCTGTGTGTGTTTAGGAGCGTGCACGTGTACGAAACACGCAGGACGAGGTTTAGTTCCTAGTAGTGTTATATAACTGACAATGAGATAATTGTTAACACTCCGTAACCAAAATTTGGAACGATGGCAACATTGTTCCTGTTTAATGGTAATTTACAATTTAGGATTAGCAATTGTTTCTGACTTCTATGTACAATGATAAATAGGCAAAATGGGAATCGATCGAAAGTTCCAATTGTGAGAAATTTTTTGCTTACAATACTTCAGTAAACTTTCCTTTCCAAACCAGAATTTGGTACGGTTGTAACGTTGTTTTCTTTACGGCAGTTTACAATTCAGAATTAATCCTTTACCTCCTGACTTGAATTTATTATTAGCTAATAGCTCTGACTTTCTCTTTTTATAATTTGTTAATAACTATAATAATGAACGTATACATTTCGTGTTGTACGATGCCATGTACAATAGCATAATATCTGAACAGACGCCTACAGTGAAAGCTATAGTAACAATGTAAGAACAAAAGAATTTCAAAAGACAGTCCTAAATATATTAATTGACATTCAATAATTTACATAAACTAGATATCTTATTGCTTCTTACGAAAGTCGAAAAAAAAATGGGTGAATAATACAAAGATCGATGTATCATTCGTGTGTCATTAACTATATTATACTTGTTCTAACAAACCCCCAATGCACGTTGATGATTGCTTTAAATTTAAACGACATATGTTAGAATGATACGATCAGCGAAATTTCGTGTTAAGTTCGAACGATTATTTTTAATCATTATTTCTACGTCATTTTATTTGAAGTGATGTCTCGTAAATAAATTGCATAGATGATGCAAAAAAAGTTTGTCGAGGGGTTAACAATTGTTTGATCTCTACAACGATAAATAGATAAAATGGAAACCGATGGGAACGAGATTGATGATTGAAAACACCAATTGAAAGAAATTTTTTACATACACTCCAACCTCAGTGAACTCTCCTTAACCAAAGTTTGATACGATTGTAACGTTGTTTTTTTTTTTTATGGTAATTTACAATTTAGGATTAATAATTGTTTGATTTCTATGTTAGATAACGACGATTTCTATGGTAGATTTCTATATTTCGCCAATGATAAATGGACAAAATGGGAATCGATGGGAATGAAGAATCGACGATTGGCAGCGCCGATTGAAAGGAATTTTTTTCATACGATACACTCCAATTTCAGTGAACTCGATTCAGATCCTCGAACGCGTCGGTCGATCGTGAATTTATACGATTACACGCGTTAGATCACACGCGCACGCGTTCACGCATCCTCACTAGCCTAGGTCGTAAGAACGTTCTGGCCTATATAAACGTCTGCATGATATATTGCTTTTACCTGATTTCAACATTCTGCCGAAAGTCCGAAATCTAGCGCGAGATCACGCATACCGAAAGAAACAAATACTCTCGGTTGAGAGAGGAATATTTTAAGAATGCTCGTGACTTTCGTTCATAAACGAACTATTGGAACTGTCGTTTCAGCAATTTTTTTGAAACTCCTTTCCCAACGAAGAGAAGTTTCTTTCAAGACGAGAGAAACTGAGGACCTCGACAAAAAAAATGCAGCTCCATTTCTATCAACTTTGAATAAATTAGAAAAGTCTATATATCGGCGTTGGCCGAACGTAACAGATTTCAAAACAGAACAACGACTGAAAGGTATTATGTATTTTCACGTGACGAGTTTTAGTTTCCAATTTTCAAGAATTTATGGTAATTCGAAAGAAACGAAAGACCTCGAAGCAACGCAATTCTATTTCTACTTGACATTGAATAGAAATCAGAAAAAATTGTTGCATTGACCTAGTATCAAAAAAGGGAACAATAACTGAAAGATATGTATTTTCACGTGACGAGTTTTAATTTTTAATTTTAGACGACTGTCTAAAAATCGCGAACTGTGTCAGACTCATAGAAACGTAGAATATAAAAACCTCCTTCTTTTCTAACAATAAAGAACGCAGTCTGTCAGTTTATCATCGCTCGATTAAATATGGAAACATATTTACGTTCACGTACATTTACATAGAAATGAACGTTCGCACTTTTTGCAGACGTCGATATTCTCGAGTCTGCTCATCATTATCTATGTGGAAATATCTTCACCTTCAGTCAATGCACATTTCAGAGCCTTATAGAAAGACTGTTTATCAAATGGTTAACACAGCACTATGTCACGACACTTTGCTTTTTTCCTGCCTTATGCAAAATGGAGGCAAATCTGGATCAGCAGATCGCTACTGACCAAACAGTACTAAACGCGGCTTCGAAATATAATAAAATGTAATAAACTTGCTCGTTTGTTATTCGATTCGAATTAAACCAACATCAAACGACATGGAATATCTTTTTATATCATACCGTGTGATGTGGAATATTTTTATATCGTATTATGTGACGTAGATGTAGAATATCCTTTTACACTATACATACACTTTACTATTACTTTATTATATAGTAACTTTATATATTAGTTTACCTGTACTATATTATATAGCATATAGTATATTATATTATATTATTAGAGTATATAGTATATATATATATAGTATATATTATTATTTAGAGTATATTATGTTATATTATTAGAATATATAGTATATTATTATTTAGAGTAAATTATATAGTATATTATATAGTATAGTATATTACACTAGTATATTATAGTATAGTATATTACACTAGTATATTATAGTATAGTAATATACTAGTATATTATAGTATAGTATAGTATATATTATTATAGTATATACTATTATAGCATAGTACAGTATTAGTTTATAGTGGAGTATATATTATAGTATATATTATGGTATATTATACTATAGTATATTACTATATTACTATATTAATATACTAGTAATATACTAGTAATATATAGTATAGTATACTATATTACTAGTATAATATATAGTATAGTATACTATATTACTAGTATAATATATAGTATATTATATGATATAGTATAGTACTAGTATATTATACTACGAGTTATATATTAATAGTATACTAGTATATTATATTACGAATTATATATTAATAGTATATAAAATACTAGTATATTATACTACGAATTATATATTAATAGTATATAGTATACTAGTATATATTAACACTTGTTATATATTAACACTTGCAACTAAAAAACGTAACGAGTTGTAAGGTCTTCGATTGTTTCTCGGACAATCGAAACGCCAATGACTCGATCTCTCAATCGAAATCGAGGGAACGTGGACAATGATGTGACCGAAAGAGATCCGCCAATTAAAGGAAAATCGAAAGAACGAAAAAAAGTGGGGGAACAGAAGAAAGAGCGGCGCCTCGGTGCAGCGTGTGCGGTTGCCATTAGGTAAAACCGATTTTTCACGACGTTCGATAGGGAAACTAAAGGACGCTCGTCGATCGTTGCGAGAAATCGTGTGCATCGAAATCGCGCGATTTCGCGAAAACACGTATGCATGTAATTCGTAAACCGATACATGTACGACTCGATTCGCATTCGATTCGATTTTGTTTGTTTTGCCTTTGATGCTGGAAGCAACGCGATGGCGCCCCCCCCCTCCCCCCCCCCTCCTTCTGATCGATCCACCAACGCGAGATTATTAATTGAAGAAATCGCGCTGCGCGTCACCGTCGATCGTCACTGTTAACTCGATTTTCTGGACCCGAGGGAGTTTCAAACGTTGATTTGGTGATCGATGCTCCGGGTCTCGACGATTTCGTCGAACCGTGTTTCACCCCTCTCTCTCTCTCTCTCTCTCTCTCTCTCTCTCTCTCTCTCTCACGGCGGTTCTGAATTATTATTGAAATGCAAATTGTTACAAAGTCGCTGTGATCGATTTGTAATTCGAGATATTTGCTTTTGCCGAGACTTCGCTCATTTTGTCGCGAGTATTTTCGCGAATTATGAACAGGTCACGACTGTTTGTACAGATCGGTGTATTCGTTTCTACATTGACATTCGACCACGAGATATCAGCATTGAAACTGTAATAATTTTCGTACGATGATAGACTTCGGTTTGTTTCAAAGTTTGACAGCCACTGATTTCAAACTGCATCGTGTTCGTTTCATTCTAATTGCAAGATGCTACAGATGGCAAAGTGAAGACACTTTTCTTCTCGAAAATTGTCACAGTGTCTAAAAACATTGACAAACTCTTCCTCACGACTGACTGTGATCTACAATGGATTTGAAGACTGAAACCTCCCCTTCACAATCTTTGGAAATTTACTGCCGCGATCCTCTGCCGCCAATTCATTCAACTTTCAATGTCAAATGGAAACAAATATAAATAACAACGAAAATGTTTAATAAATTATAAACTTCGGTAAAATGACGAAGAAAAATTACACAATTTACAAGGTTTCCTTCTGTTTTCAAATCCATTGTAGATTCAGTCATGAAAAAAAAGTTTTCCATATTGTATTTTTACATGCAACAATTTACAACATTTTTGAGAAGAAAAGTGTCCTTGCCAATTAGCCGCCTGCTAATATCTTGGAATAAAATGAACGATGAATTTTCGTGCAAGTGAAAAGAACTACAAACTTTAAGATCAGTCCACGTTTAGTACCGTAAGATTTCTTTCTACAAAATTATAACAGTTTTAATATTTAATCCTTATAGTGCCGAACAACGATACATTAATTTATTACTTGATACATTCGTTTCTTAATTCATTGCAATTTGGTTTGTCTTTTACAGAACTTTTATACCTTTTCTATGCCTAAACATTTGGTTTCATCAACTTTGCGCGGTAATTCTCATTTGCATTTCGGTTTAGATATTTCATAACTATTTTGGTCGGAGCTAGAAGAATTCGTATTAAAGTACGAATATTAATGTACGCTTGCTGATGTATCAACAAACGTTTGTTCAACGTAAAAATCGGACATCGACGACTCTTCTAGACGCCTGTGTATTTCGAGATCGGCTCGTACGTCAAGGCAGCATCCCGCATCGTTCGCATCGTGCGTTCGAGAGAAAAAAAGATTCGACGATCAGCCGATAACAGATAATCAATAGTATGAATAGCCAGACGTCACAAGTGACTCGACCTCTGGTGTCGAAGAAGCGGACGGAGGATCGCGATCGTCGCGTTTCCGGCTCGGTAAACGTTGCGAAAGCGAGTTCAGCGATCCCTGTCCCGACGAAACCGGCGAACGTGTCCTCCGAATACGCAGGAAGCGTATTTCGCTCTCGCGATACGTTAGAAACTGGCATGGTCCTCCTGGTGATAAGTCACTTGTGATAAGTCGCAACGTTATGGAAAATTTGCGCATCGATTACTCGTAAATAGACATAGACGCTTTTTACGACACACGGTTAATGTTACAACCGTTTTTTCGTTGTTTTGTCAGAGGAGTTTTTTTTTTCCCTGACCGTTTCGCTGTGCGACGACCAACGACTAACATACATATTTCTTTGTCCCCGAGATTTGTTTGCCGACGTCTCTGGTGCCAGACGTTAGAGAACTTTGATTCAATTTTAATCATAAAGCGGGCTGTGAATTTGCGACTTGCACAATGAAAAATGGATTAAATTTGTGCCACGTCTGCCCACGCGCATGTTGCGTTTATTAGGTTGTAGCACGTAGGCGTTCGAAAACAATTTCGTTCGACCAAGTAGCTACTGTTTCTTACTCCGTTTAGCAGCGGATCGTTCAGGCGTGAAGGAAGATAATCTATCCAGCTAAGTAGATATGACACAATGAAAAACGAATCGGCATCGGTGATACAATTTCCAAGCTGTCGACAAAGTAGAAAAAAAAAACGTAATTAATGGCAAAGATCTGACTCGATAATCGCAACGGATAGAGTATCGGTTTGTCTGCTCGAATCTCTCGATCTCGCGCGAGGTGACACCGAGGTAAAATTTCGTTAAAATTTATCTTCTTCTTCGTTAAAATTTCTTTCTGTGTCTTCATCGTTTCGATTGCAAGTGACAGTCCAAACGGAAATTTTCGCGCAAACGCTGTTGGAAATGATCGGAACACGTTGATGAATATTCACAAAAATCTTTACGTTGTATGTCATTAACATTAGAATTACCACAAAAATGGTCAAAATGACCAATTTTAGATAGACGCAGAACAATCCATTTGAAGGTTTAAATGATCAACTGTGTAAAAAGTATTGTGTTGCAAGGTGTATGCACTGTGTTACAAAGTTTTTCTACTTTCCTCTTTTTTCTCTTTTTACTTTAATGCCTCTGATGGAAACTTTATGCTCCCAGTCGTTGGTAGTTTTTGTGTTGAAACGAATGGTAATACAATACTCACAACTACTGGACAGGCGTGATAGATGTACATTTATATACATATTCAGAAGCAACTGAAGAATATTGCAACATGTACAAAACTGCAACATGTACAAAAAGTTACGGTTAATAATTATTCTCGTCCGTGATTTCTCTACGATTTGGAATCTATTGGAATCTGTTCAGCTCGAAAAGTACAAAATTGCATGAAACTGCGTTATTAGAAATATCTGCAACATGTACAAAAAGTTACGGTTAATAATTATTCTCGTCCGTGATTTCTCTACGATTTAGAATCTATTGGAATCTGTTCAGCTCGAAAAGTACAAAATTGCATGAAATTGCGTTATTAGAAATATCTGTAAATAAATATCTAAAACTATAATAAAATAAAAACTGCCTATTTATGCTATTTTTAGATTCAAGTTAACTCTAGACTAGGTTTCGGTTCGTGTGATTTAGATTTAATTCTGTAAACAAAAGATAAGACGGATAAAGTATTATAAAAACAATCCATTAATGCAGTTTTCAAATTTAGGTTAGATTTCGGTTCGTGTGATTTAGATTTAATTCCGTAAACAAAGGTAGATAAAGTATTATAAAAACTATTCACTTGTGCAGTTCTCAAATTTGGGCCAGGTTCGTGTGATTTAAATTTAACTCTATAAATAAAAAAAAAAATAGATGAAGCAAAAACTATCTATTTATGCAGTTTAGGTTAGGTTTGGTTTAGTTTCAAGTAGGTTTAGGTTAAGTGATTTCGGTTCATGTGATTTAGATTCAATTGAAAAGTAAATAATCGAAAGAAGAAAGCTTCGACATGAACCCGCTATGAACAAAACCAAGCGCATTGTAAATTGACAAAAACAGAAACAGCGCGATCGCGCTGCGTGGCACTGGAACTGTTAAAATCGTCGACACGAGCTCTCTTCCGCACGCGATATCTCGACGACATACAAAAAGAAAAAGAAAAAATCGCGGCGGAACAAAAGATGATTGGAGATTAGGATATCGTAGCTGATGGACCAAGTTGGAACAAAAGTGAAGGAAAACGGCTGCGGCGGCAAACGCAAAGGGCGAAAGAGGGGCAAGAGTAGAGATCGGAGGGTCTTCTGGTCGAGTGCGGGCTCGAGAAGAGTGGAGCCATGTGTTCAGTGTCAAGTTGCTCGGATCTTCGCCTGGTCCTCCGCTTCGTCCTGCTTCGCACGCTCGGAACGATCATCGTCAACCATCGTCGTCCGCGCTGCGCTAGCCTGGCATTGCGCGCGCGCGCGCGCGCTTTCACGACTTTTGCCCGTTCACGGAAACGCAGAGCACAAACGAACGCACGCACGCACGCACGCACGCACGCACGCACGTTTCCAGAAGAATTGGGCACGGGTAACCAAACAAAGCGCGAGAGGCGAGAACCACGCGCATGCCTCGCATGGATAAATATACAAAAACAATCGAACGGAAATACTTAATGTTGTGAAACGAGTGCACATGCCGGCGAACGAAGAAGAAGAAGAAGAAGAAGAAGGAGGAGGAGGACGCGGTTGGATGATTCAATGGACCAGAGGGCCAGAGGGAGAGGATTTTCGGCATTGAGGCAGGCGGGGAGGATCGATGGGAACAAAGCGGGCAGCATCTGGAACGCGTTAGTGTTCTACGTACCGCGCGCGGCCTCCGCCTATTCGGCTGGGCGTTTTCGGCTGCGTCGCAGCACTCGTACACGCGCACCAGAGAACACGAGAATTCGTCGCGGATCAAACGGGGCCACGTGCGTGCGCGCTACTTGAAAACGCGGTGAACGCGGCTTTTTATAATATCCTCGACGTCGGATGGACGTTGGATGTTGCTGATGCCGCAAGCCTCGAGGAATGTGAAATTAATCTGAATCGAGAGGATATACGCTCGGTATACACTCAATCTTGGACATTGGTGCCTCGTAAATATCGCGTACGCTGATATAAAGAAAGTACACGGCGGTACAATAAAATTTTTCACTAAAGAAAAGATAAAGACAAATGCAACTCATTAGAGAAAAAGAAAATCATAAAACAGACACAGAGGATCCTCGGACTTTCTGAGAAATCCCTAGAAGGAATGAGGATGCTATCTGAAGACTGTAAATGACACACGGAAGTCAATTGGATTTTATGCGAGCTGTCGAACGAGTCGAACTGCAGCGCTGTTGAATAAATGTCGAATTGTATAACTGTATAAATTATATTATATTATATATAATACAATATACATATATGTAACATATACATAATACAATGATTGTATATGAATATGTATATATATAATCTAATATAATACAATATATATGTAATATATACATAATACAATGATTGTGTATAAATACATATATATATATATATATAATCTAATATAATACAATATATATGTGAGATATATATATATATATATAAAATACAATCATTGTATTATGTATATAGATATATTTTTTTTGTACATTACAGAAACTAATTTTTTGATACTTTATTTTGTTTGACAATTACTATTCCTACTGCGTAGCATTCGATGAAGCAAAGTCCAGCTAGAGGGAGAGCTCCTTTGGCTACACGCCTAGAGCCTCCCTGCGCGCTGGTGTGCCTTGATGGATCTCTTGGCGTAGGTTCCCCTGTCCTTGCCAAGGACCGAGCGACATTGGAGACTGTGCGACTCGAATGTTTTTTCGAGGGCCGCTATTGAGACGCAGCATCCTGCGCGTCTGTTGCTTTCATTGAAATTTTAGTTTATCCTATCTATCTCGAGACTGTGACTCCACTCGACTCTCGACTGTCTTTCTTTTCTGTTTATTCCAGCCACGATTCTCTTTCCCTCCTCGATGAAATAACCGTGATCTTTTTCTATCTAGGTTTTTCGGTCGAGAGAATCGTAACGAGATTCGCCGCTCGACAAATGACACGCGTACCTCGACGAACGATTATTTCTCTCCTCGCCGGATTTAATTATAACCGCTGTCGATGCGTACTTTTTAAATACTCGCCACAAACCGAGGAGCGAACGGGCGATTCGTTCGCGAGCGAGAGGGGCCCGCGACAGTGAAAAAGCTCCGTCTTGGATGACTTTTGGTAAAACGACCGGCGATAAATGATATTTACGCCGGCCTGCATTCGAAAGTCACTATTCCGGCGGCTGAAAAGCGACATCTGTTTTTCCCCCGTTCCCGCTGCAGTACATTATTTCGTTTATTTTTAAACCGGACCCGTTGTTCCACATCACAACCACGGGGCCCGGTGTGCCGTAACTCCGAAACACTTAGCCTTTTAATCGGATCGCCATGGGCCAACCAGAAGCCAGGCTGAAAGATATTTGCGTGCAATTTCCCCCCTCCGGTTGATTTATCATCTGATTCCGCGAGTCTAACAACCCCTCTCGAATTTTTATATGTATGTTTATATATATATTTTAGTCGAAATTCATTGTATTGCATTGTATTTCAATTTTATTTAACCGTATCATTGTATTGTAACCTCTTGCCACGCACGTCGAACTTTTTTTTTTTTCTTCCAAAATTGTAATATTTTCTCAGTTCTAAGTACATTTAAAATAGGCAAAACAAATAATAAATTCACCCTAAAAGATAACCTAATGGACAGTGGATCATCATCAATTCTGATACAATATCTGAAGCTTACCAAAATCTATAACAACATATGAAAAATCCCTTCTTCCGATGTCGCTAACAACCTACGAAGTTGATGCGACATTAAATAACTGATTTAAAAAAAAAAAAAAATAAATTTCTTATTTCTCAATCATTTCCGACGAGTTCAAAAAGAAAGCGACGAATTATTGCATACGGTCGCTCGTTATGGTCCGCAGTCAGCTGCCAGCGCAAGTGGTCAATCTGTTTGTATTTCAATTTATCTGAGGGCGTTTTTTTGCACAATGTGTGCAAATGTAACAAAATGAAAATAATTTCAGATAATAAGAAAATTGTATACTTTCACTTTTCTCAACGGCGAGTCGAATGAATGCAGAACTCGAAAATCATTTAGCCGGTCGTTTCGTATGTTTGATACACACGCTGCCTCGTGTGTTTATTGTACGCGACGCGGCGTAAAAAGTATCTTATGAACTCGAGCGCATAACGTTAATGATTAGCATAAAACGATGCGGATCGATTCAGTGTAAAAAAAAAAAAAAAAAAGAAGAAAAAGGGAGAACTTCTATTAGAAACGTATCGACAGAGCGGAGGAGACGATCAAAGGTATAAAATAGAAAACAGCCTTGCCGTGTTTTCTAATTAATTACGAAAAATCAATCCTCGATGATGCGGAACGCACCGTCGCGTGCGTATGAATAATCAATGTCTGCTTGGAAGTTCCTCGAAAGTTATTACTTGCCGATAAATCGAAAGCAAATCGCGGTGGCTGCGCGATATGACACCAGAGTGTCGGCGGATTGTAATTTAGACTGTTTTAAATATGCATGGAACGAGCGGAGATGATATCCTCCAACGAGAAGTTATTAATAGCAGTACGAATCATCAGCGGAACCTCAATGGAAACAAAATCAGAGGATTAATATTCAACAGTTTTATCTTAGCAACTGCCTCTCCTTTTTCTTTTTTTAAATGCTTCATCTTGTCGTACTCTGCGCTCGTAATTCACGTGTCAACATGTGTCCATTCGCACGCGCGGTGTTTCGCAATTTTTGAACTGTCGCAATTTTGTTTCACCCTGTCCCCCTCCCCGGTTTATAACTATTCACGACGCTCCAACAATAGGAACACGTCAGAAATATCAAGCGCATGTCAAAAAGTTAATTTCAACGTTTCGTTGAACACCGTCGCTTTAACCGGTATCACAAAGGATAACGCGGTTGGTTACAACTACGGCTTGGTTACAAAAGACTCGCGAAGGCACACTGATACCACTGGTATCACTACCCTACACCGACGATCTCGTTCTATTTCTTTGTTACGCTAGCACATTGTGCCACGGTTGCTCGGCTGTAACGGCACAACGAGCACGCCGATTATATAGAGTAATCGGCCTCTTACCTCATTACCTTCCGAGAAAAGATCGTACGATTTCTCGATGACAATCCCGCGCTCCCATGCGCAATTGTCCCGAATGCACGAACATTATCAAAAGCGAGATCAAAATCATTGTACTGTGGCCCAGGCCAGGCTGTCTGCTAAAGTCCGCTCCTCTAAAGTCGCTTCTAAAGGTTTGTCGCTCTTGTTTCTCTGCTATTGAAAAATTTACCGTCCGGTATCGGTATCAATTCCACGTTCTCCAGAGTGACTTTCCGATTTTACCAATTTCCAGTTGCAGAACGCGTGAACAGTGAAATGGCAATTAAATTATAATTTTAATCGATTTTGGAATATTCAAGATTCGTTTCTTTTTCCCTAGTTTAATTCGCGAATTATTAATTACTTTCCCGGCCGGATGAAATTAAATATTAAATATTATAGAAACTTTATTATTTCAACGATCGAAGTCCAGATTTCAGACTTTTGTTTCGAAATATGGACATTCTCGTCAAAATTCTTATTAATTTCTGCTCGGACAGGAACATGGTTAGATACGAATTTATTTATTTCAATTGCCATTTCAATCATAACGACTTGCACGCAGGGTATTTCGATGTTCCAGGTTATTCCAGCGTTAATAAATATTCTCATTTGCTCGTTTGTGTTAATATTTCTGTTAGCCAACCAAAGTCAAGTATATATACATATATGCGTGACGCCGTAAAAGTGTTAAAAACGTGTTAACCACGCGTTCGGCTCTAACCTGCCTCGATCTACCTCGAAATCGTCGCAACTTTGCACTTTGCAGAGAGAAGCGGATCAACGACTGCGTATCCGATTATTTGCCCTAACGACACACACTCACGCGTTGCATCGACGTCGACGAAAGTGGAAACGGAAGCCGGTGATTGCACCCTAGAAACTCCCTTTCTTTTTCCTTTTCGATTTTATTTCCTTCTCTTTCCTCTTTTACTTTTGCCTTTGGGAAACCACGGTTGAAAAAAAAAGAAGCGGCCGTTGCGTATCCATCGATTCCACGGAAACGTCGTAATTGGAGCACAGACCTTCCCTCCCACCCGCTGCTTCTTCCTCTGCTTTGCCGAGTTTACCGTTGTTTTCAGGGCTAATTAGCCGCGCGACGAGACCTTTAACCGCCGACAGATATTCGTCGGATCACCGATGTGGTCGAGTTCAGCTTGGATCGAGAAAAAAAAAAGAAAAAAAGAAAGGAAGAAGAAAAACGGAAAAGTTACGAGCTCTGGTGCGAAAAACGTACGAGGTGTAACGATATACAGGGTGTAACTGGTGGTACAAGGTGGGAAGGTGGTGATTCTACATGAAAAACTGAATGAAAAATATAGAATGAAATTTTTTCATACGAAGCTTTGTTTCCGAAGAAAAATGGCTTTGAAGGTTTTATCGAGTATGCGTGCACTTGATAAAGATTCAACTCGACGGATTTCATTGTTATCTCTACTAACATTTGTTAACATTCGTAATGTTCGTACGCGAGGGCATGGGATGTCTGTTTTTCAACAATTTTTTTTTAGTTTAAAAATTGTTGGAAGCGACGTCCACGTTGTTGCATGCATAACTGTGCTCTTCTTATTAAATTTCTACGAACGTTTTCTAATGTGTTATTTTGTAGTTTCAATGTTGCAAACGCTGTAATAATTTTTTCTTTTAATTGTTCAACGTTCGTTGTGTCGCTAGAATACACCACAGATTTAACACGACCCCATAAGTAAAAATTCAGCAGTGGTCAAAGTATTCTTCCATTGCGGCCGATCCAATATTGGTAGTTTTCGTTTAAAAAAGTTTCTCACCTCACGACTGAAATGCGATGGTGCTCCATCTTGTTGGTAAATTAAATTTCTTCGAATTTCAAGAGGAATGTCTTCGAGTAATTGAATTGAATCTAGTGCACGCGTACACGATAAACATTCAAAGCCATTTTCCTCGGAAACAGAGCTTCGTACGAAAAAATTTTCTTCCATACTTTTTATTCAGTTTTTCATGTAGAATCACCACTTTCCCGCTTGTACCATCAGTTACACGACACCCTGTACATTAGTGCGTGTGTCGTTAAGAATGTTACGAACGCTCGTGCTCGAAAAAAATTAAATACATACAGAATAGAAGAACTACCAGTTCTAACGTTCTGCGGACTGGTTCGCGCTAGTTGTTCGCGATCCTTATTCTTATTCTTATTCTTGAATAATAACGTTGCATAATGCTGTCGCAGATATCGAACGCACGTTCTGTATTTCCATATCGAATTTCGTTCGATCTGAGAACGAAATAACAGTTTGTTAACAAACAGACGCTTGTTCCGATCGATCGGGATCGATCGGTCGGTCATTATGAGAGTTTACGTTAAGTCACGTTACAGGGAGGGGTGAATAATCGTTTGCAAATATTTGTAAATGAGGACGAACGTATTACAGGTAAGTGGAAAAACTAAAAAATGAAACGGGGAAACGAACGATTGGAGAATCATTTTCGATATATGCATCTACATAGATGTATATCTTAGTAATTGGTGATTACTTGTCGCTGAATATTAATGGCGCGCGCGTTGGCTACTATTTACGTGGAAATTTCATAGGGAATTAACACTAGGATAAACGTCATTGACTGTGTCGGCATTCGTTCGCATAAATTCCATAACGTTCTTTCTATTAAAGGGATATACATGTCAAGTGTGAAATCATCGGCTGATCACTTTTTTTATTTTTTTTTTTAATTCATGATTAACGTCGCGTCTACCTTCTGGTCGTTAGCGAACTGATCACCTTGTTATTCATCGTGTGTGAGAAGAGGAGAGAACGACGCGCGAGCAAAAGTCGTTTTGTCTCTGCCGCTTGTCGTTGATCAAAATGCATACATCGGACGAAAAACTTTTGCACAATCCTACGCTATCGCTGAAATATTATAATATTTAAAAATAACATCATGAATCGGTCGTACGTTGGTGGCAAACGCGTGGCACATCGTCCGAGGATATTTCGTTTTCGTAACATTGTTCGATGGTTATAGCGAACTTTGTCCTCGCGGAACGGAGCGCGAAGTAGCACGAAATTTTTTTTCCAAGACACGTCTGTACGAATGACAGAGTCGAGCGCGTGATTTGTTCAAATACAATTGGCATTGTGCGAATACTATAAAAAGAGGAAGAGTTTCAAAGAGCTTTGAAGATACATAATAGAAGTAGTGTGACGTGTCTATCGAGTAATATCGCAGAACGCAATTTAACATTCAGAACTCAGTTTAAGATTGTGTTTAAGAAATAAAAAGTCGACTGATAACAATTTTAATGGCTCCATCGCGCGGTTAATAATTTAATGTGTCATTATGATACAGTAAATATGTAAACAAACGAACAGGAAAACGAAAAAAGGAAAAAACAAATTGCATAATGCGGAGCGTGCACGCAACTCATTTGCGATTTAGCCATTATTTTATTAGTTAATTACCGATGTAATTGCATCCCAGACCTGGAACAATGCGTTTCTTTCAATGGAAATCCGACCGGAACACACTCGGCGATCTTTCACGTCTCACTTTGTAATACTAATTGTAAGTGCGAACGTTAACGCTGGGTGATGCTCTGCAAACGCGAGTTACGTGTTACTTGGTCCGTCGTTTTCTTTTAAACTCGTTGCCACAAGATGTTAAAAACGGATTCGAGTTTGGCTTCAAATTGTTCGGACGCTCGTTTTTTTTCTTTTAAACGCATTGAATCATTTCTCGCCTTGTGCCATCTCGATCCTTTGTGCGACGACACTGTGACGCAGGCATCACGGCTGAAAAGAGACTGCTATTTTTTTTTCTTCGATCTCAAAGGAATCAAAGACGATCACTGATCGCCGCAACTTATGTAGCCGCGTTAATGAGTCAGCGATATATTCTCTCTCCGATATTATCACCACCGGTGCAAAACCGAGCGACAGCCAATTAAACCGCACGTTTCGACAAACGTTTCGACGGACCTTGGCTTTCGCAATACAACGAATCGAGAAGCTATAATCGGCCGCGTAATGAATGAAACTCTACAGGACAAGTCACACGTTATGATATCTGTAACCGTTTGGTTGTGAATTATCGTAATTTGCATAAACATCCATAGATTAATCCTTGATGGTTTCGAAAGAGAGGCTAGGAGTGTGTGTAATGTGAGTTTTCTGGAGGTCTCCGCGCGACAACGTGATCGTCTCGAAGAAAAAGAAAAAGAAAAAGAAGAAAAAAAAACAAAAAGAAAAAAGAAATCACCAGCCCGAGTGGAGAAACGGCTAAATAATGCCATTCTAATATTATGTAAGTGGCTGGCGATTAGATTGCTGCTCTTACAAAGCATTATCAAGCATTTGCACGCGATACACATACATATACTGAAATAAAACGAAAAATAACGACGCATGTTTATTCTCGTGAACGAGAGACTCACGGACCGAGTCGTGGACGATGGTTTTTCCACGTACCATACGCTTTCGAACTACGTACGTGCATATACATTTGTCGCAATCGGAATTCACGCGACAAAGTTAAAACAAAGCTGGTTGTTGCGACATGACGAGGCGTGGTTTTTATGCGGTCGTTATTATCATATTATTTACCGCGGCCAGCAAAATCTCGTGTGTACACACAGGTATCTTATTTCTGGTTATTGATCAGAGGCGTGATACGCTACACATGTCCAGCGACGAGAGAGAGAGAGAGAGAGAGAGAGAGAGAGAGAGAGAGAGAGAGAGAGAGGTTGGCCGGGGCATTTATTACGCGCGCGCTCCGAGATCGGTAGAAATGTAAAGGCGTTCTCGATGAATATGGATGGGAAATATAAAAACGTTTCGATAACAAAGTCTATTCTACCTGTGTACAGTCATTTGATCTCTTCCACTCGCGCGTTTTTCTCTTTCCCATTTCATTCCCCCCCCCCCCCCCCCCCCCCCCTCCCTCGACTTTTCACTCCGTCGAACGACGCGGAAAAGTGCAGAAACTCGCGCTCGTGTCCTTTCATTCTTTCTACTTCTCTCCCCTTTTCTGTCCTCTTTCTCTTCGGTTCTTCGTTTTCTTCTTCACGGTATTTGCTCTTTCCTTCTCACTCGAGAGAGAGAAAGAGAGATATGCGTGCGTATCAGAGCGACGCACAATCGAACAATCTTCGCGAACGAGCACGTGAAAGAAAAAAGAAGGTGAAAAAGTAGATGATTTTATTTCTTTCACCTCGCTGTCTCTCGCGGTATCCTTCTGCACTCGTTACCCTTGCCGGGGAACGAGTTTCATCGAAGGATGCAACACAACGGGGAGCCGATGTTGACCCAATTCGAAGTTGAAGTCGTAGTTTTGTAAGATTCGGGTAAAACCGACGAGAGGAACACACGGACGGAGCGAAGATTCGCGCTCCATTTCGGCTGGACAATCGATCGGTTACGCACCCCTTAATTACGTAACGCTCGTGCAACAACGCGATTCACGCGATCAACGATCCTCGACGCACCACGCGCTCGCTGTTAATTATCACGCGCCTCTCGAGATTACTCGGTATTTTTGGCGTGAACCGTGGCGCGGCACGCTCGGCAACGCGCACCTAGAATCCGCGGATTATTCTCGGAGAGGGTGACAGAGCTCGAATATCTAATTGATTATTAAGAACGTATGAACGCGATCGAAATATCAGAGGATACGACGAGAAGCTGCACGGTATATCAACTGTCGAAATTGGAACCAAAAGTGTATCCGATAGCCGTGAAATAAAAAAAAAAAAAAAACTATAGTCGAGGTGGTTGATCAAAAAGTGATTGCTTTTTTCCCCCAATAGATGGACATACGTGACTAACTTTTGTAGCGATTATGATAATTTAAATTTATATCACAATACTACAAATAAATAATGACTCCGTAATTAATTTTAGTTGTTTATATAAAAACATTATCAATATAACAAAATATATAATTACTAATAATTTAACGAAGATTAAATAATGAAAGTTAAATAACGAACGAATAATTTCTACTATGGTTACAATATGTATAAGTGTCTGTAAACATTTCCATGGTGATAATAAAATTACTAATTATTTTTAAATATTCTATTATTTATATTAAATACACATCTCGGCAGAACGATTTAATGAATATAAATATCGTTGATCTAAATACTTCAAAGTAGAGGTCGCTACACTTTGTTTCGAACAGATTTTTATGCAATCTGATGGCTGATCGTTCGAGCTTGCACGCTCTCGTTCGGTGGAAACATTTTCGTCGTTTGAAGAGGAAAAGAACTCATCGTCATTATGAGCTCGAGCTCGTGAAAAATTGTCTGTATGGCGAAGAGATCAAACTACGCCAAGCTACTACAAGTGTCAGAATTGACTTGCTAAATTTGATGAGAATTATCAAATCGTCCTTGGAGTTGTTTCTTCTTCGTGAAAAAACGTGGTTTTTCGTTTGAACGCAGACACTTGCTGGCCGACCTAATATTACAGAATATTACGGATGAAAATTATTTTGCGCCGAGAGAGACTTGTAATTGACGAGCAATTGAAGAAAGATGTAAATTTGGAAGTTCTTGATCGCAAACGTTCAACTTGGAACATTCGAATCGACGAAATCCGATCGTCTGTCAAATTTTCGTGTGTCAGCCACTTGGGTTCTACCATGGTCTCTTCATCCCAATCGACAAATCACACACCAAATTTTATCGATAACGAGACATCTATTCAACATCTAAATCGGCGAACCGACATAATTATCTATAAGTAGATAAACTGTTACACGCGAATAATCCAATCGAATAACACAAGAACTAAATAACAATTTTCTCTCGCTCTCTCTCTTTCTCTCTCTCTCTCTCTCTCTCTATTGCATTGATATATTCCCAACATCACTTGAATTTAATCTCTTTTCGACTTTTCAAAGAGCAAGCAAGACCTTTTAACCACTTGCGCCGGCAACTGATTGCGGACCATAACGAACGACCAAACCGTATACAATAATTCGTCGCTTTCTTTTTCTTTCGAACTCGTCGGTATGATATCACTGGATAGAAATTATTGAGAAGTAACAAATTTATTATTTGTTTTTCGTGTGTATTTGGTTGTATCTAAATACATTTACTGAAAAAATATTGCAATTCTGGGGACTTGCGCCGGCAACTGATTGCGGACCGTAACGAGTGACCAAAACCGTAACGAGTGACCAAACCGTACACAATAATTCGTCGCTTTCTTTTTGAACTCGTCGGTATGATACCACTGGATAGAAATTATTGGAGACCTAATAAATTTACTATTTGTTTTTCCTATACTTAAATATACTTAAAACTGAGAGGATACTGCAATTTTGGGACAAAAAGTTCACGACGTGCGTGGCAAGAGGTTAATAACCGAATTCCCGCAAGAAGGCGATTGTTGCACAGTTCGAGGAACGTAAATAGTTAATGACCCGGCGAGTAATAATTTCACGGCGAGTAAGAAACTTTCGGAGTCCTCTTGTCGCTTGAAACATCGTTGTTTCGGTCCCAAACGTTCCCTTTGTTGATAATTCCCTACGCGTAGATAGCCCAGAAGTTGATATATATAAACTTTGTTACAACTATCTCTATTATTCTGATATCGTTGCACGTGAGGCTACGAGAGCCGGGTAAAGCTGGGAGAGAGAGAGAGAGAGTAAAGCTCCTCGATTCCTGGAATTTCGCCTGTGCTAAACACAACCACGGGCATTGTGCTCGGCTAGACAATGTAACGTTGACAGTCGTGTTTTATTTCGGGAGTTAGTTAGCCCAACTAACCTCGCGACGCTTTAACGCGGCGTTCTATGCTAGTACAGCATGTAGTTATGTCTAGACAGAATTTCATGGCATTTGAACATATGTGTGTATGTATATATATATACATATTTCGAGTTTCGAGAAAAATTCGTGCAATTTATCGCTCGCGCGAATGATTAGTACAGACGTAAAAAAAAAAAAAAAAAGAAAAAAAAAGGTGAAAGGTGTATTTGTCGAGAAAGGTCCGATCAAACGCAATGGTTCGATTTATTATTCACGGTCGTTAAATCGTCAGAGGTCGGGGAGTAGCTCGATGGCACTGAAGGTGCATCGGTGCAACGTGATTCGATCGAACGAGTGGGAAGAGGTTAAACAACGAGGCTCGCTCTGCGCGAGTGGCCCTACAATAAAAATGCCATTAGGTCGATTTTAATTAAGGACACGGTGAAAGATTTATCCCGGCTCCCATCGCCCCTCGCGCTCCGATTTAGCTGTTTATGCAAACCAGCGACTTCGCCCTTTGATGTCGACGCTTTGCGGTGCTGGCTCTCTGCGGCTGCACGTTTTCCAGGCGGAGCGGTACTTTCCGATCTCGAGCAGGCCCATCCGCGAGCCGGAAAATGGAAAATTGAAACGTGAGGCTCCCTAACGCGAGACGGCACTCGGACAATTGGAAATTTATGAGACAAAGAAGAAAAATAAACACCGTGAGAATCTTGCACTTTTGCCACGCGAATTTCAAATACATATCGCGCCGCCTGAAAACGAATCTCCTCTTCCTCGAGACGCAGGATAAGCAAGGCCAGTCACGTTTCAGAGAATTGTTTCCCACCCTGTTGCGGCGGGAGGGAGGAGATCGAAATTCGGTCGAAAGCGTCAAGTGGTCGACCGTGGAAGAAATGACGAATTGGTTCGGGATTTTCGAGAGGGTCCAGGCCTGCTGCCTGGTGACGACGAAGACGGCGAGGTCGATGACGACACGAAAGGCAGGAAAGAGGCCTGAAGTAAATGGAAACTCGAAGAAGAAGAGGGTAGCGGCGTGAAGGGGGGAAACAGGCACAGTCAAGGGAGGGTCACTGGGTCAGATGCGTTGCATGCCTCCCTCTCTTTCTCTGCCACCCTAGTTCGTATTCCCCGTTCTCTCGCTCTGTTTCTTTCGCTTTCTCTCCCTCGTGTCCGTTCGTTCTCTCTTCCTCTTTCAATCTGTCACTCTCACCGCCGATCTCCGTCTCTTTCGCCGGGAACACATGGCCCCGCGTGTGCACACGGACTGTCTGGCAGGAACACGCACGCACGCACGCACCTTATCGTTCGAGCACATGCTGCGCACAGATTAGGTTGAACTGAGACGACCAGCGTGCTAGTACGCGTTCGGTATTAATTTCCACGTGGATTACGTGGGATTAATTCGAAACGAGGCACAAGGTATGACAGGATGAAAGGTAAAGAGTATTGCAAGATGAATGTGAATCTGAATTTTTGACGACGTGGTAGTCGTGGTAGATCGGGGACCGTAGAAGAGAAGCGGAGTCGAGGGAAGTGGTGTGGCGAGTGTGTACACCGGTGCACCGGTATCCTCTTCTCTCTGAACACGAGAGTCACGTGCTCGTGCGTCTCACTCACCTGCCAAGCGTGCTCATATCATCCTGCTCGCGCGCTGGTAGCTTCGATCACCACGAACGTTGGACGTCTTCGTAGCACTTGTCACGTAATTACGAGAGAATACGTTGTACGCTGAGTAGTTGACACCTCCGCACTGAAACGAACCCCGAGCACTTGAACGAGAGGCGACGATCCGAGGCTGCGGAGGACGAACGTGCGTCGACCGATCTCGCTGGTCAAACAGACGCACTCGACCCGCGGCGACGATCGATCGGCGAATACTCGGTTTCACTGGCCGGCGACGTGTAACCGACAATGATATTGGCGTTGACGACAAGCACGGACAACACTCCAGGGCTTCGTGACGAACACCACCGGCCGGTCCCAAACGAACGCCGTTTACGTCATGGTTCTTGATGATGGAGGAGGTTCCCGTCGCGACGTGACCCGCTGATCTATCTCTCACTCACAGCAAGATGGGAAGATCGATGTAGCCTCCGGTTGAAGAGAGAGAGTGAGAAAGCGCGCGCGGACGCGCGCGCACACACACACACGCACAAACGCACGCACGCACGCACGATTAGAAATTCCAGTTGATCCAGCGGTTGTCTTTGACTCGGCGATCTTCCGAGTTGGCGAACGGAAGAGAACCAGCCGAAGCGGAAGAAGGGCGACGAGGGACGAGCCAAGGTGAACGAGAACGATCGACGACACCGGCTTCAAACGATCCGTTTCGCGATTTTCGACACTGTTGTAACGCGCGAGAACACGCCGCTCTGAAACGCGTCGACGACGACGGCGACGACGACAACGGTGAGCAGCAGAACAGCAGCCAGCAACAGTAGCGGTAGCGGTAGCGGTAGCAGCAGTAGGCCGCGAGAGCGAGAGAACGAGCGAGCGAGCGAGAGAGAGAGAGAGAGAGAGAAAGAGAGAGAGAAAGAGAGAGAGAGTCGGTGGTGGAAGAAACCCCCCCTCGAGCAGCGGGCATACAATGGGAATAATCACCGCGTCTCGGAGCGTCGGCTGACTGACTGAAGCCCCCGAGGACCGAACGGGATGAGATTCGGAGGCGCTGCCTCTGGTGGTGGCCGGCGCGGCGCGCCGCGCCACTCCGCGCCACTCCGCACCGCTTCGGCGCCCGCGCTGCGCCGCTCTCTCTCGCCACCCCGCCGCGCTCCTAGCCCAGCGTGTGTTCGTTCGTCTTTTCTCTCGGTCTCCCGCGCTCTCTCCCTCTTCCTTTTGCTTTTGTTACTCGGGCTCGTTTCCTCCTCGTCGCGCGCGTACACGCTCACCGCCGCGCGGCTGCCCCTTCCTCTTTCCTTCTTCGATCCGCTACTACGCGCGATCCGCTCGTCGACGCCGGAGATCGTGTCTTCTCACTCTGTTGGTCGCGTGGCACGTTCGTTGCTTCCTTCTCCTTCTAACTGGCTTTCCCTCTCTCTGTCGCACCGGCGCGGTTGTTCGTTCTGCGTCACGGTCGGTTCTGACGCGCGCGGCCGCCGCCGCCGCCGCCGCCGCCGCCAGGCGGTGGCGGTGGCTTCTCTCCGCTGCCACGCCCCTTTTCACTCGTACGTCCCGCCTTCTTCCTCCGACACCCACGCGAACGCGCGCGCTCTACCCGCTCACTGCCAGAACCACCACCACTACCGCCGCCGCCGCCACCACCACCACCACCATCGCCACCACCACCAGCACCACCACCACCGCCGCCGCCGCCGCCGTCGCCGCCGCCTCCACCACCCGTCAGCGTCGTCCTCGTTCACGTCCTCGTTCTTGTCTTCGTCCTCGTCTTCGTCCTCGTCCTTGTCTACGCTTTCGTCTCCGACTTCTTTGCTCCGCTACTCTATCATCCTTGTAGTCGTCGCCGTCGTCGTTGTCTTCGTGTTGCGCCGCCGCCGCCGCCGCCGCCCGTTGTCATCCGCTTCCCCGAGCATTTCCGTTCACCTGTGCACGCCCGTCTACCTTCCCTTTTCCTCAATCCTTCATCCCGTCCGTTGTTCTTATCTAGACCGCGTAACGAGATGCCCCACCGTTTCTGTCCCTTTTCGACGAGCTGGACTTGCTAGCAGCCCCGATCGTGTCTCGTGACGCTTCGCCTTTGTTTTCAGCGGATTCTTGAATTTCTAAGTTCTCGCTTTCGCGGAGAAGGGACAAAAGCGCAAGGAAAGAGAAGAAGAGAAAGAGTCATCGCGTGTCATTCGAAGACAGTAAACGCCGTGGCGACGTCTGCCACCCCTGAAATTTCCATCGTTTCGTAATCAATTCCTTTGGACACATCGAAATTCGCAACGAAGCGTCAGAGAATGGATAATATTTGCTAGAAATCCTTCCCAAGTTCGAGCGGAAAATTTCCAATACGACGGCGTCGATTCGTTTGGAGTTTGCCGATTTGGATTGGCGAATGAAAAGGCTTGATAGCGACGCGGACGACGCGACTGGCGCTGGAGTCACGCCGGATCAGGTGCGGCGCTGCGCATTGTCTATTGTTTCGGTCGGAGGCGGCGGTCGCGGCACAACCCCCGGCCGCCGGTGACGGCCCTACGACGGAACCGTGGAGGTGGTGGAAGCCGACCAATGAGAGCCGAGGCACACCCGCGCAAATCACAATGCTTATTGTTGTCGCCGTGCTGTCCGCCCACATCCCTGAATCGTTTCTTCCACCTCCGCCGGGGCTCCGGCTCCTGCAGTTCGGTCAGGTAGAAATCTCTGCAGATGAGCAGTTGCGACGCCCTTTTGTTAACCTGCGCCGGAATGACGTGCCACGCACGCCGAGAATTTTTTTTGTCCCAAATTGCAACATTTTCGTAGCTTCAAGTATATTTAGATGTAACGCAGGAAAAAAAATGATAAGTTTGTTGCTTCTTAATCGGCGAGATCAAGAGGAAAAGACTGCGACAAGGTTGTTGTGGTTCGCGAACCAGTTGCCAGCGCAAAGGATTAATATCGTTGACAAATAACGTAATACTTGTACACGAACAACAGCATTCAACGCGTTCGATTTTATTTGCGAAAGAATTCGAGAAATGGAGATTGAAACTAAAAGTCGACAAGCCAAAAGTTAGCCACTAGTAAGATAGAAAGTAGAAAAAAAAAAACGCGATCCTGAAAAAAAAATCTGATAGCTAGTGGTGTGTACGAATGATTCCTTGGCTCTGGTCGTTCAGTTTCAGCCGAGTCGCGTACAATCTGCCGGTTGCATTCGCCTTCGTCGTCGCGGCTGTGTCAGATAGAATATCCTGTCTCGTCTCCATCTCGCGCGCGTGCGAGAGCAGGTACAGATCGTGCATGTGGTGCGTTGGCTGTGTGTAAGGGTGGCAGCGCTCAATCCTCCCTCCCTCCCTCCCTCCCTCCCGCTGGCGCCCCGCGCCACCCTCGCTGTTCCTACCGGCGGCGAGAGGAATGGACGAGAATGGCGTCGGCGCGCATCCCTTTCATGTCCTCCGCAGAACCCATTCCTCCCCCTCTGCCCGCGACTGCTGCTACTCGTCCTCCGCACCAATGCACCCTTGACTTGCGCCCCTTACCATCCCCACCGGCGCGCTAAACAGAACAGAGACACGTATATACGCGTGCGTTCGCGCGCGCGCTATCCTATACGCGTGTACACGCTTCTCTCTCACGTACGTATCACGAGGCGTACGAGGTTCGTCCACTACTTCACGGATGCGCCCTTTTTATCGACGGCCACAAAACGCGGCGATGCGCTTTTTCCTTCGTGGACCACCACCACCACCACCACCACCACTACCACGTGCAACCCTCTCCCCAAAATGCGGTCCTCGAACCGTTTTGCCAAGATTATTTCGATTCAGAGCGCTGAACGCCGCACTCGAGACGCGTATACACGCGTTTCCCCGCTGAAAGCCGTGGCAGCAGTTTGTATTTCCTCTCGACCTTGCAGACACGGAACGCCGATTAATTAACTATGAAAAATTTTCATTCCGACTTCACGCGGGATCACCATCTGCCCCGATTCCTTTTTCCGCTCGTTGGCGGGAAATGTACGAAATTTGGAAAAGAGTTACCATTTTCCTTTTCCACTCGTCACACGGTGACTCTGTGTTACTTCCATGCGGCAATATTCCATCGGTAACGTGCTTAGTCGCCACGACAACTGCTTTTTATTTGATTCGGTACCTCGACGAGCGCGCAAAGAGTTTCTAATTGTGATCGTTTTGTTACGATTGGCGAACGATGCGTGAAGCCTGAATTGTTGAACGATGGAGAAACCAATGCTCTGACTAAGAAAGGAACTGCCTTATTATCTTTGTTCTGTTACTTTTGATTAAATTTCCTTTTTTTTCTTTAAATTCCTGTAAGACGTTGATTTATTACCATTCGTGTCGGAAACGGATATGGCAAGGCACAATAATTTTTTACAAAGAGGCAAAGGTGTATTTATGTAGAAGTCGAGAATAATAGTAGGTTTCTACTGTAAGTAGATTAGGTTGCGTTCTTAATTAGACACACAGACGGTAGACTCAAATGCAACAATCGTTTTTTAACGAGAGTTAAAAACAGACCGTCATCGTACGACACAATTCGAATTGTTTTCATTTAAAATCACGTCGAGAATCTACCGTAAGTAGATTAGGTAGTGTTTCTAGTTAGACAACCAATGCTCGCCAATACATCAAGTTAATCAACAATGAATATCTCAAAACAACGAATTCTTGTCGACAAAAATCACGTTAAAAATCGCACGTTAAAATTTTACCGTAAATAAATTGGGTAGTTCCTAGCCAGACAATCATCAACACTCGCCAATAATCAATAATCTCTTTCCGATGCAATGAATATCTGAAAATGACAAACAGTTCACTCTCGAACGACACAATTAATCGAATATCTCATCGTTGAAAATCACGTCGATTTTAAATTGCGGTGGATTTCTACTGTAAGTAGAAATGTTACAGTACAGTGTCCCTAGTCAGACAATCACACTCGCCAGTAGATCCAGTCATAGCAACGAGTATCTCTAAATAACGGAATGTGACGTACAGACAAGTCCTGAACAACATGGTTAATCGAATTCTTATCGATTGCGGTAGATTTCTAGCGTAAATAAATTAAGTAGTTTCTCGTCAGACAAACACTCGGTAGTAAACTCATCTACAGCAATTATTTTTCAACTCAGAATATCTCAAAATAATAGAATGCGACATACAGACGATCTCTAAATTCTTATCGATGAAAATTACCTTAAAAATTGCTTTAAATTTTTACTTTAAATGGATTAGGTAGTGTTCCCAGTCAGACGACTAACGCTCGTTGATAGATTCAAATACGATAATTAATTTCCAATGAATATCTCAAAATAATGGAATGTGACGTGCAAAGAATCCCTGAACAACATAATTAATGAAATTTTCATCGACGAAAATTAACTTGAAAATTTTACTGTAAATAGATTGGGTAGTCCTATTCAGACAACGCTCGCCAATACAAGGTAATCAATAATAAGTATCTCAAAACAAGTTAATCATCCAACGAGTATCTTAAAACAACGTATGTGATATGTGACGTACAAACAATCACCAAGCAACATGATTAATCGAATTCTTATCGACGAAAATTATCTGAAAAATTGCGGTAGATTTTTACTGTAAGTGGATTAGGTAGTGTTTCTAGTCAGACAACCAACGCTCGTTAGTAGATCCAGCTACAGCAATTAATTTCCACTGAATATCTGAAATTAATGGAACAACATGGTCAACCAAACTCTTATCGTTGAAAATCACGTTACACACGAAATTTACAATTAGAAAACGTGGAGACAACGATCGTGTTCTCGGGACATCTTTCATAGTAACGCGCATAAATCTCAGGCGTAATAGAAGCCTCGCGTTATTCGAGGATTGTCCAGGCGGCCGTTTTTCATCCGGTGGAGCAACAAAGGCATTCCCTCGGTGGAGGGCGATATTATCGTCCGCAATAAAGCGACAAAGTGGCAGACAGAGTTGTAGCGCGCGGAGCATCAGACAAGCGGAAACGAGGTCTAAATTTCGCCGTGGTGCGGTCGAAATAAAACCCTCGGCTGAGTCCCGGGTTGTTTTCCGTTTTGCGTTTAGGCTGCGTGCGTACCGCTGCGTGCTGCGGATTTGAAACGTCCGCCCGTACGGCGCGATTCGTTTCGCCGCTGAAGACGACGACGACGACGACGACGACGAGGAGGAGGAGGAGGAGGAGGAGAAGGAGGAGATGGGTCATCGTTATGCGTTGCAGCGTATTAACCAGCGCGGGATACCATTCTATTCCGGTAACGGAGAGGCTTGCCGAGTGCGGGAGCAGACAAGAACAATGAGTGTCGTACGTGTATTGCATCTTCCTTCCGAGTGTGCACCGTTCTGTGGCTTCTGGTAGTGGGTGTAAAAGCGAGAAGGGACGCGAGTCGAGTGACAGAGAGGACGAGATTTATGCACGACGATGACGACGACGACGACGACGACGACGACGACGACGACGAAGACGAAGACGAAGACGACGACGACGAAGTCAACGACAACAAGGCGGGACATTTTGCTCCGGACGTCGACGACCACCACGACCACGAAGAACATGGAAGAAGGGGAAAGAGGAAAAGAGGCAAGCAGCAGTGGCAACGGATAGAAGAAAAGCACAGAGGGAATGGAGGCAGAAGAAGAAGAAGAAGAAGAAGAAGAAGAAGAAGACGACGACGACGAAGAGGAGAAGAAGAAGAGGACTAAGAAGACGAGCAGCAGTCGTGGCCGCTTGTGAATGAACGTTGGCTCACGACCGTTTCCGGCGCTCTCTTTCGCGCTCTCGCGGCTCTAGCCTCGTTCTCTCTTCGTCTCTCTCGTCGTTCGGCCACCTCGCGTCCCACCGTCGTGTCCCTTCGCCGGATTCTCTCGCTGCTCTAGCCTTCTTCTCCGCTGCTCTTCTCATGAATGAGAGTCGGCGCGCGGCTCTCGCCGATCCCCAGAAGACGGAGAGAAGGAAGCGCGTTCCTCGGAGGAATCTTCGGGTGTAACGGAGAGGCGTCGAGCGAGGGAGAAAGCGAGGTGGAAAAAGAGAGCGAACGGACCGTTAGCCTTAAGCCAAACGGTTGCAACGAGGCCTGCGACGAATTTAGAACAGGAACCGTGAGCAAAGAGAAGAGAGGAGCACGTTCGAGCTACGGCGTTCGCCCTCCTCGCCTCTCTTTATCATCCTCTTCTCTTTCACCCCTGTTGTCCCTTATTCTTCTTCCTCTCGCCGCTTTGTTTTGCTCCCATTAATAATATATCGCAGTTGCCGCTCTCTCTCTCTCCCTCTCTCTTTCGATTCTTCTTTTTTCACCTTGGCTTTTCTTCTGCCTCGCGTCGTCCTCGTGCTTCTTTTTCGCGCGCATCACCCTCGCCTGGCCCATCCGGTGATGCGAGTCCCGAGCCCGATTATAAATAGTAACCTTTGTCGGACGCTTTTCTTTGGCCCTCTATCGTTTCATCGTCGCTTGTCTCTCCAGCTTGTCTCTCCGAGGCTCCGCCAGGCTGAGAAAGATGCTTTCCTCTTGCTGGTGACTTTTTCACTCTCGACGTTCGCCGACATTCGTCTGTCGCACGTTGACGAACGTACGAATAGAAAGCTTAGAACGCGTGGCGATCGCTTCAGCGCGCCTGACAGGTGTCCGATGGCGATCGAGATCGAAGCGCGGTGTTTCGCGCGGCCATAATAGGCGAGTGCACGCGCCGCTTTGCGCGTAGGCGTGTGCATCGCGCCGCGACGAATAACGGGAACCGGCGAGTCGCGACCGGAAAAGAGACTGGCTCAGGTGTTTGCGAAAATCGTCAAGGTCGACGATCGTAAGATTCGCGCGCGCTCCAGTGTGTTGTAATTTGGCATTGAGTTTTATTTAACGAAACACAGATATTCTGGTTTTATAGCTTGCCTCTCAGATCTATAAGACACAATTTTCAACTGTCTTTCCGGACCTTTCTTCCAATGCAGTCCACACACATAAGGCAAGCAGCTCAACACTAACACAACGTACATCGCGCATCCATCCACATGCGTACACACTATACATGATTTATAGTTGTTCCTAACACAGTGCAACCGATCAACGGTTGATCAACGATAGTTTTCGTTGATCGGATCGTTCACAGGAGTTAACACTGGAATTATTAAAATGAAACTGGCCAAAACGACCAGTTTCTAACTTTTGTTAAACATTTTATAAATAGTTCAACTCTCAAGCGATCCAGAAACAATTTAATTTCAACCTGTACAGAAACATATAATATATCATTTAATTGTCAATAAATTTGATTGTCCAAGTATTCGCGAGGTTAGCAATTCATTGTTAATTTCAAGTTCGGTTGGACAAGACACGTCCAGTGCTGTGATATTAAAAACTAACATCAATATGGGAATACCCAGTTCCAATTGTTGTAACGATTTGGTGTATTTTTAAAGATTTAATCCTTTAGCTACTGTTGTTGATGCCTATAGGCATTGCTCGAATCAAACTGAAAACGCTTATAGACGCCCGCCAAACGTTATCGACAATAATTGCAGCAAATTTCAGGTTGGCTCGGACGTAAGTGAATTCTAATTCAATAATTACATCTTGGTCGTATATTATTTAAACGTGATTAATTTCACGGTTATTGAAAATGACTGGTAATCATTTGATGAAAATAAAGAGGTATGGTAATGAATTGATCGCAAAAAGATGTAAACGTGTAGTGTGCAGAAAACATAACAGAAGAAGAGGGACACGTTACGAATGTAAAAAATGCGAATTAGGATTATGTTTCGAATTGTATCAAACTTTAATTGATTATTAAATATATCATGAAATGAAGTTTAAACTTGTTGAATTTTTAACGTGTGTACTAACGATTCAATACAGAATACGAATAAATAAGTAAATAATATTGGCTTAACGTAGTGCAATTCAGTGTTTCGATTACTTTCAATATACTTCCTGGGAAGTATACGTTGTCAGAAAATTTTTCTATGTAGGTATTACATATTTACTAAAAATAAGTTTTCGTGAAATATTCATACATTCCGTTGTATTGCAAAGATTCTCTACTTTCTTGTCTTCAATGTCTCCCGATGGAAATTTTATGCTCTAATAGTTCTAGCGTTAACGACGGAGTGAATTAATTGGCATAAAACTAGGCGGGAATACGAATATGAATATCTCGTAAGGGCAAATCTTCCATCTCCTTCTTTCTCTTCTTACCGTTTAATCGATGTGTTTTTGTTGGTATTTACGAATTTACCCAGACAGTCGCGTAAAATTTTGTTTGGAAACGGGAGCGAGACTGCCAGTTAGTAGAATGAGAAGCTTTTAGTCAGACATTGCTGACTTGAACTTTCCCAATTGTAAACAACCAACTGTGTATCACAGACAATTTTACGACCTGACAGATCGATCGACGCCACGCGTTTTACGAGTCACTCTTTCCCCTCCCCAAAAATTCACTCTTTCAGTCGCCGAATGTCGAAGAGCGTGAAGCCTAAACGTTCAAGAAGAAGCCAACTCCTCGCCAGCAAAGAACCACTGTTTCCTCGTCTGCTGCAAAGTGGATGCGTGTCATTGTTTCGCCAGCGCGCGTTTCCCCTCTTTCAATAGCTCGTTTAATCGCGACACGCGAAGCGAACAGCGGTACAGAGAAGTAGCGCTCGCAGAAAATCAGATCGAGCGGAGAGACTGGACCCTTTGTTCGGACCGCATCCGTTCTCATGCTCGGGCGCGGAGTGATCATTGCGGAGCTGTATGAAACGACCGAAGTAGACGATCGAAGTTTCATACCGCGAAGAAAACGCAACATGGCCTTTCTCCATGGTTTTCGAGATCTAATTGCTCGTCTATCGCGGTCTGTTGGCAGACAGACAATGGCGTCAGGTACGAAATTACGATAGCAGCGTCGACCGTGCGAATATAACTGGGAAATGTCGATGGAATCCGCGTTATCTCGATGGTCCCGGTTCTTTTGTATCTATCTGGCCGTGAACATCCTCTCTGAATTTTAGATACAGCCCTGCGCTATGCTCGGTGAGGATAGAGTGATTCAAAAGCCGAGAAATTTCCTATTTCTTACCTGATACATGTTAATACACTGGCGCGCCAAATTGAAGATTCGTTGCAAACGTTAATTGTTGAAGATTAAACAATTTAAAATCTATTAAAATAAAATGAATAATTCAATTTGTTAAGATGAAAAATGTTTGGATACCTTTGGTGATTCCTGTGACGTTGTAATGTAATTTTGATCTCGTATTTGCTTGCAATAACTTAGAAATCACATTTTATTGCAAGCATAATTGTTAATGATAGTCTCGCTAAATATATATCGTGACGTGTTGATCTAGTGAACAATTGACTGTTTGGATACATTGGTGATCTCTGTGAACTTCAATGCAATTTTGTATTAAAACGTTTGCAATAATTTAAAAATCAACAAATTGGCAATTGTCAATGCTATTCTTGGTAAATATATACTACGTCCTGTTGAATAATTATTAATGAATAATTGATTGGTCATCTGCATGTAATTTAGAATATTTGCAACAATTTAAAAAATCACAACATTTTGTTGCAAATGTAATTGTTAAAGATCACCTCGCGAAATATACACCGTGGCCTATTGATGTAACGAATAATTGACTGTTTGGACACTTTGGGCAATCTCTGTGAGCTGCGCGTAATTCTGACCTCGTTAATTTAGAATGTTTGCAATAATATTTACAACAACCGCGGAAACCCGAAAGACTGAAATCAGGGGATAGCCAATGCGCTGTAAATCGTTGTCAATCCACGCGCGTTGATGTTAACTATGTGTACAATCTTCGCAACGTTGTCTAAACACTGCCTATTCAAACATCATTTAAATATAGCTAAATATCTGTAGGTGTCGCGCGAATCGTTGCCTACAATATTCCGCGAGAATAACCACTAACTGCGCGTACAATTAGGAAGAAAAAATCGATATGATGATGCAGATGGACTCGAACCTCTTATCGTTAATAAATTAATAATACAATTAATTTTAAGAAAAAAAAGGAAAGACTGAATGATATAAAACAAAAATAACTCTCACAAACACATGCTTTTTAAATTTTCTATTATTTTATTCGGAAATATGATTAATGGTCTCAAACGACCGCCATTTTCTCGCTCGCAAATACGGGCTCTTTTCAAACCCTTCAGTATCTCAGTGGCCGCCCTGTATTTTGCATCTTTGCGCGAAAATAAAATTCAGTCGATTCCTCCGGTAATCTGGGTCAGTTGTCACGTTCTGTCTTAAAAACGTCTTAATTACCTGCTTTATCAATTACCAGCAAAACAAAACCAAAAAAAAAAAAAAGAAAAAAAGGAAAAGACGATCGCAGAAAATTTTCCAAGGAAGCCAGGCGTGAGAGAGACGAAGGATCGGTTCGTTGCCACGATAAAAAAAAAAGGTGTATCCGTTACCGACACGCGCGCGCGCGCGCGCGGCTGCGTGTGCACGCGCAATTAAAGCGACGTGGCCGCACAGTGCGGATCACTGTTCTCCGCGCGGCTGCGTTCATGAATGAACGCCCGGTGCCCCCGGTGAGTCAGGCTGGAAAGAATGGCGAGGATATTTCATAAAGGCGAGTGGAGAAAACGGCTCGAGGCGCGCGGCACGCGGCGAACGAGCGAGCGAGCGAGCGAGCGTGTAAAGGCCGCGGAGAGAGCGAGCCCCGATGCCGCTCTCTCGCGCACGCGGCTATTATTATCGCGTCTCCGTTCTCGTCCTCTGTCATTCTTTGCAGCTTCGCGCGCCGTTACGCCGACGCGCACGCTCAAAAACAATAAGCAGTTTGTACTCGCAACCGATAGCAACTCGCGGTTCGTGTTTCTCTCTCTCTCTCTCTCTTTTGCGCGGTGAGTATCGTCGTTCAATTCGCCAAAGTTGCACGCGTTCGCGGCTGAGTGGAGAATTGCAGGCAGCTGCTCGAACCGGGACCAGCACATCAGCTTTGTGCGGAATATTTCTCGTTTCAAACGAGAAGGTTTTTCTACCATCGACACGTTTGTAGAAAGCTTCTTTCGACCTTGCTACAATATATACACGGTTGTACACGTGAAATAACGTTTAAATTACGCGGCCAGTGAGAAATTATTTGGTGCGAAAGTTGTATGATTTTGAGGGTGGCAAAATTAATTTTTTGCGTGTGTCGGAGGACGTCGAAATTTGAAGGTCAATGCAAAAGTAGAGACGACCATGAAAATTTCGAGAAATTGGCTCGCCATATTTTGCCAATCTAACTTGAACAATTCGTCATTCAGTCGCGCAATTTAAAATCATCTTGTGCATCGTTGCACTTTGTATGAACCTGTTTCTTCCTAGTTTGATGGCTGCACAAGCTGAAATTGGCGCAGTTTCGTAAGAACAACGAAATAGAAAATTCAATCGATATTGGAAATCACTTGGAAACTATCGAAATTTAAAATTAAAATCTAGTAAACGACTTTCCTTGGCGACGCTGGACGATATCAAAGAACTAGAGAACGCGGCCGTGCAGAGCAGAGCAGAGTCTGCTCGTGTAAGTGTGTAGGCGCGAGCAGATCGCGAACGGTTCGGATCTCGCGACTAGACGAGTTAATCGGCCACGGAAGCACAATAAACTCGAAGATAATAAACGAAGCGCCGCCGTCCGTTGGTTTACCATAATAATGCCTTCCATCATGCCAGATCACTGCAGCCACCGAAAGCCACCCGAAACGAATAGAATGCTATAAATAGGCCGGGGATCCTCTCTCATTTACTCGCTTACGCTTCTGCCTCTACGCTTTCCACCGTGCCGCGTTGTCCCCTCTGCTGCTGCTCCGCCGGTTCTCCATACTTCTCATCTACCGCCTCTCTCTTTGTCTCTCGTCGTAGAAACTCCGAGGCGCCGATCATCATCTCTCTATCTCAGCGGCAACGAACGAGCAACGCACACACAGGAGAGCCGCCCGCAAACGCGCGGTTATTTCCGAGAGAGAGAATTTGCCCGCGAGATACGCATTATTACGCTTACTTTTCTCTCGCGAGATTACTACCGCGCGCAACGTTCCTCCCAGACAATCTTCCGATTTCTAAGCAACTGTGTTTTTTGAAATTAAACGAGTCTGAAAATACGAATCGAACGATGTCCATGACTTTTCTCCGACGACGTGTAAAATCATCCTCGGCGTAGTAAAATCCACTCTACTCCGACTTGCCGGAGTGATCGGCTACCAGCGAGGCCTTTAACCCCACGCGCTGGCAACTGGTTTGCGGACCATAACGAGTGACCGAAGAAAATGTCAAATTTCTTTACAATCGAATAACGTAATAAACAATGTTGGGATTCGCTGATATGATAACAACTGACGCTCATCCCCACTATTTCTGCCAATTCACAGAATACACCATCCCTTTTAACCTTGCGCTGGCGAACTCATTGCGGACCATAACGAGTGACCGAACCGTACGCAATAATTCGTCGCTTTCTTTTTCTTTTGAACTCCGTTTAAATAGTCAAATTTAAAATAGTTTAACTCAGTTTAAACAAGTTTGTTGAATTCAACGAAAAATGTTAAATTTCTTTACAATCGAATAACGTAATAAACAATGCTGGGATTCGCTGATATGATAACAATTGACGCTCATCCCCACTCTTTCTTTCTCGCAGTGCCAATTCACAGAGTACACTATCCCTTTTAACCTTGCGCTGGCGAACTGATTACGGACCATAACGAGTGACCGAACCGTACACAATAATTCGTCGCTTTCTTTTTCTTTTGAACTCGGTTCAAATAGTTAAAATAGTTTAACTTAATTTAAACAAGTTTGTTGAATTTAACGAAAATGTTAAATTTCTTTACAATCGAATAACGTAATAAACAATGCTGGGATTTGCTAATATGATAACAACTGACGCTCATCCCCACTCTTTCTTTCTCGCAGTGCCAATTCACAGGGTACACTATTCCTTTTTAACCACTCGTGCTGGCAGCTGATTGCGGACCATAACGAGCGACCAAACCGTATACAATAATTCGTAATTTCCTTTTGAACTGGTCGGTATGCTATCACTGGATAGAAATTATTCATAAGTAACAAATTTATTACTTACTTTGTCTATTTTGTTTTATTTAAATATACTTAAAACTGAGAAAATATTGCAATTTTGAGGCAAAAGGTTCTCTACGTGCGGGGCATGTCATTCTAGAGCAAGAGGTTACTACTTGCGCTGGCAACTGATTGCGGACCGTAACGAGTGACCAAATATACCCGTATACAATAATTCGTCGCTTTCCTTTTTGAACTTGTCGGTATGATACCACTGGATAGAAACTATTTATCTACTATTTGTTCTACCTTACAGGATTACGGATTACATCTAAATATACTTGAAACTGAGAAAATGTTGGCAATTTGGGACAAAAAAAAAAAAAAAAAAAAAAGAATTCTCGACGTGCGTGGCACGTCATTTCAGCGCAAGAGGTTGATCCAAGTCTAGCGCGTGTTTTGAAAGAGTGTCGCGGCTGGTCGCGGTGGTAAAGTGGGGTGCGAAGAAAGAACACGTCGACTGGCTCTCGACTGGTGTTCGACGGGGGTCGAGGGTAGAGGGCGGTTTCGTTGGCCACGGTTAGGGTGTTTGTGTGCGTGTGTGTGGGATGGTTAAGGTTCCGCGGTGACAGGAACGAGCGCCCGCAATGATTAATGGCTTAACGCATTAACAGGCTATTGACGAACACGTTGGTGCTCGTCCGGCGTGGTTGGTGCGCGACGCCCTCCGGTGTGGTGTGGTGTGGTGTGGTTCGCGCGTTGCTCGATCTCGTCAACGACAAGAGAACACGACCAGGGCGCCATGCGGCTGAAACCGCGATGAAAAGGGAAGAAAGGGGGCGAGAGATCGAAAAGAACGAGAAAGGGGAGGGATGGGAGCTTTCTTAAATGCGCCGCCTCGACGATAGAAAAGGGAGACGAGCGAGAGGAGAGAGGAGAGGAGAGGAGAGGAGGAAACAGCCTTCTCGCCCTCCTCTAACGACCTCGACAAAAACGCATCTTCCCGCTGCCTCTGAAGATGTTACGTGGCCCGTTCCACCCTCTCCGCAGCCACGACACCCCAGCGGCCCTCCCCACGCTGTTTATCGCTTCTCTTCTCTCCTCTCGCTTTCGTTTCTCTACGTCTCGAACAATCTTTTGAGCCCCGAAGTGTCTGCCAGCTATTGGTTTTCCCGATGGATGGAAGTGTCGCTTGGACTTTCAGCGGGGCGAGTAGTTTTCCAGGAATAAACGCTTCTACGAGGATTTGAAAGTTTCGCGTTCGACAATGCGATCGGGACGGAAACCTAACCTAAATCTCTTTCCGAATCTCCACGGCGAGAGAGATTACGTCTTCGTTACATGGTGACTTGCTGGTGTATTGCTTACTGATTGACTATAGTACTGACTATAATACTTTCTTGCGGTTTTCTTTTTTTATGTTTTTCCGTTGATGTGTTTCCCCGTTGTTAACTGTTTCTAGCCCTGTTACTTACGTTAATGAAGAGTAGTTTAATTTTTTTTTTTTTTTGTTACCTGTTTTGTTATTCGCGTAGTGAGGTTTGTCGGAAAAGTTTCAAAAAACCTGCATCTTCCACGTATGTTTTCCGTCTAGCGGCCCGTAAATCACGTGATCCCGTGATTAGGAAGATAAGTCGTTTCTAGCTACTGACAATTCTCGCAATTACGTTTATTATTATGTTCATGGCAGTAGGGTAGCAGTACACCCTCCTTCGGACGAAATCGGGCGAACAAGTATCCCACCTTCTTCGAATCGAATGCAAATTCGTCTCGAAGCTTTCTCATGTTAATGTAAACACCGTGAGCGTGACACGGCCTGGTACAACAGATACGTATCGATATCTATCAATCTCGTTCATTCTCGCGTCTCTCGGGAGCTTCCGTTTGCAGTGATTGTTGCTCGCGTACGTTCGTATCGGATCAACGTCTCGCGCGATCGTGCAATCGCGTGAGCTCGATCAAGGAGAACGCGTTCGCGACTATTGCGTGTGCCGTTCGGCGGAGAAAAATCGGTGGCTGGCCACGTTCCAGAGTAGTGTTGGAACACCGCGGCGATTAAGAGACGAGAGGTCGATTAACATTCGAACGATCAACAGCAGGTGCGCGGACTGACATTTCGCTCGAAAACGAGAGGAAATTCTAGCGAGCGATTCTGCTCGAGAGTTTTCAAAGGCAGTCATCGATGCGCCGCGGAGAAATAGGCTTGAAGACTTAGGCTGCCTTCGCGTTACTGACCTTTCGATACCGTTTTCCCGAGGCTGAGGGGCCGAGGTCGAGGTTACGCAACCGGCTAGCATCCGTTGCTCTATCGCTCTATCGCGATGGTGTGTCCGCCACGGTGAAATACCCGTGTTCGTCGAAGAAAATACGAGAGAAAAAAGAATCGAGAAAGAGAAAGACAGAAAGAGAGAGGAGGGATCAAACGTACGAGAAGAAATAATCCGAGTTATTAATGGTTCTGCGTGGGGCGATTAATTATCCCACCGATACCGTAACGATTTTATTAACATCCCGATAAATCCTTTGAAATCTTTATTGCCACCGAGACAGGCCAATCGACTCTTTCTCTCTCTCTCTCTCTCTCTCTTTCTTGTTCCGCGAGACCGAGGGAAGTGGGCAGCGTCTGTTTCGAGGTGTCAAGGAGAGAGAATGAACGATCGCGCCTCGTTAATGAAAATACTCTCGTATACCTCGCCCTGCACCAGGTCCTGTTTCCTTTCTCGTTCGCTGGCTCCTCCGATCAATTTGTTATCCACGGTCTCGCTGCTCGCGATCGCTGGCGTGATCGCGGCCTTTACGCGGGTATCGTGTCAATTTGTCCAACGGAGGAATTTATTTAATTAGCGTTGCCCGACGCGGCTAGGGAAATACTTGCTGTTGCGTAGTCGTCTTTACAAACACAATCTCTCTCTCTCTCGGCAACTTGCCTAGCCAAATTTGAATAAAATAAATTTGAAAAGTGTTAGATATAATTTCTATATATATATATATAATGTCGATAAGGAAGCATGCGTCTGTGTATAGCATGTAAATAGATGTGTGACATCTATTGTCCTAATATTAAGCTATTTACCTCGTTGTATATATATATATATATATATATATATATATATATATATATGTATATACACATATATAACCAAGGATAATTAAGTATATTATACATAATATTTATCAAGTATAATATTATATATATAATATAATAAAGTATAATATTATATATATAATCAAGTATAATTAAGTATATTATATAATAATATTTATCAAGTATAATCAAGTATATTACATATAACATTTATCAAGTGTACTCAAATATATTCAGAAAGTAGATTATATTATATATATAATCAAGTATAATATTATATAAAATATTATATATATATATATTATAGACCGTATTACGAAGAAAGTTTATAGAACAGTAAAAGTAAAAGCCGTTGCAACGTGTGGATCTAAAAGTAAAGTGATTGCAATAACAAATGCTCCTCAAGAACCTAATGCCAAATTAACAAAAAGCAAAAGTTCCTCCGTTTGAAGAGCGAGACAACCCTCCAACTTCGGCCAAACAACAGACACGTAACCACTCTCTCGATTCAATCAAGGTCCTCGGTGCACTATTCACGCGGCCGTTGCACGGGGTGCATTGGCAAGAATCGCGATTCCAGCGATTCCGCAATTACCGAGGCTCTCTTCGAGAAGAAGCTCGGCGGCAGGGAGGCACAGGGCTGTGCCTGTGGAGTAGAAAAAGAAAAAGGAAGAAGAAAAAAAAAATAACGGTGGTGTGCCAGGAGCCGGGTGATAATTATTCGCGTGAATGTGACTCGATCGGCGTAGGACGGAGCAGACCAATTGGAGAGGGTGTATCAGGTCCGCTCGGTGGCTCGTGTTCGCGGAGGCGCGCGCACGCGGCGGTATTCACGTTTCGCGGCGCAAAGGATTCTCCCCGGAACCGCCTTTCATATAACACGTACGAATACCTGCGCCGCGGGATAGGTGGTTATTCGGGCATGCCGGCCCATATTGAAATTCGACGGGGCCAGCGATACAGATCATCGTCTTTTTTTTTTTCCTTTTTCTACACCTCCCCCCCCCCCACGGTTTCTTTCTTTTTCTTTTTCTTTTTTTCTTTCTGCTTTCGCGTGCTCTCTCCTCTCGTTTTGTTGCGATCCACTTTGCCATTTGATCGGATTACCGGTGCATGCCACGTTCCAGGCTCCATAGAGCTATAATACGCCGCGATATCGCCAGCTCTCTTCTGTTCCGCGGTACAGGCACTCGCGCGTGAGTATCCACGGATATGGGAGAGACATGCAGGTTGCCGACGCGAGACTACGGCTACGTGGTGCACGCAACAGCGAACAGAGAAAGAGAGAGAGAGAGAGAGAGAGAACGTCGGCGGAGGGCGAATTCGAGAAGCGGCTCCTTTTATACCCGACTCTCGGCTTTCCTCTCTTTCTCCTTTCCCGTTTCTCCAGCTCTGGTTCTGGCTCTCGCATCGCTGCCTCTTATGTGCCCTTTCGAGCCTCTTCCCTCTTCCTCCCCCCTCTCACCACCCAGTGAATCAAACCACTTGCGCCCACAGCCACACCGCGGATTTCGTTCCTCAACACGGTGACGTTATTACTATTCGATTGATTCCCCCGATTCGCTGGCTCGCTAGGCTACGGGCCTATGACCTCTTCGAACGATCGTACGCTGCACGGTGGTTCGTGTCGGCATGGCAGAAGCCTGATAATGATAAGCCTCTTTTGTTTTATATGGTTAGCGATATACTTTTGGATCGACGTTGAATTGTTTTAGCAGACCTCTGTAGAATGTGCACGCGATGTAGAGTATTCCGTGAATATATAAGTCTCTGCGTACATTTGTCTCATCCCTTCAACAGTTCGTTCGTTCGGCGAATCTCGCGAGCAATATCCACGATTTGCGTCGTGGCGCCACTCACGGTCAATTGTGAGCGGCGCTACAGCACGTTCAACGAATTACCGTTTCCCGTGAAAATCGTTCGCAAACGGATGCTCGTTCGGCGAGATTCCCACTTTTCCCTAGCGCGTCCCGCTGCGACCGGGCCTATCCTCGCGGCCGTACCCCGACAACCAGAACCAACAAACACGCGCGTTTGAAAGACGCGGGAATCGCGATAAAATTGGACCGACGCGACGGCGAAGCAAGTTGGCAAGAACGGCATTTCTCCTAGCATGAAATTTCTAAGAAAAGCTATTTCTAAGAAAGTACTTGAGAAAGAGAGAGAGAGAGAGAAAAGGGCAAAAAGTGGAAGTAGAAGAAGAAACTCTTTTCATACGTGAGCTCCTAGATCGGTATGATTTATATCGCAGGCTGGGTACAATTGGTCTCTCGCAGTAGATGTTCCTTGTTGGAATCGCAGAAAGTGGCTGAGGGGGGGGGGGGGTGCGGCGGAACGAACGAACGGCGGAGATGGCGAGGTCGGAGGTTGGAAAAAGGGAGGTTGGAAGAGAGGATGTGGCTCAACTCGTTCGACCCATTCATGGGCCGATGAAAAGGCCGCGTCGAACAGACGTCGTGAAAAGAGAAGAGAATTATTATGATTATCATTATTAACCTTTCTGTAGGAATGATTTCCCGCCCCCACTCCCCTCCCACCCTCTTCCCCCAGCTGTCTTCGACTTTTCGTAGATAAAGGTCGAGTCGATGCGCCCCGGTTTGGTCGGCGAGTGTGACGAAATCCCATCTCTCCCATCGACGAAGTTCAATGTTACAACATTACATCCCTTCCCTCCGCTCCCGGTGTGTCTTTCTCGAACCCTCGTGACAAAACGCGAAATTGCCGGGTCGTCGCTGTCCGTTTAATTGCGAACAGGGTGCTTTCGAAATATTCTGCCTTTGAATACTCTCCTCGGTGCAAAGTTTCGATCGCTCGTTCTCTCCTAAAAAAATTGACCGTTTGCGAAATTTTGTTTAACTTTTTACGAAAAAAAAAAAGGTTTCTCTTACACCTGATAATTTCTCCGAGAAGTGTCTGACGTGCGAAGGCAAGCATGCATGAAATCGGTAATCACAACGAGGCTACGATCGAAAATTTTTACACCAAAAAAAAAAAAAAAAAAAAAAAAGAAGAAGAAGAAATGATTCACACGCTACTCTTTCATTGAGCATTGCCCGACCATTTCTCCGAAATCGGAAGAAACGGGAACAACAGTTACGAGTCTGACGTAAGAAGGCAAGCACGCAACGATCGAAAATTTTTACCCTAAAAAAACGAAAATCGTTCACACGCCGCTCCTTCTCTGAAAACTCGTCGAGAGACTCACTGGACAACTTCTCTCAGGCAAAAGGGTCGTAAAGAAGAGTTACGAGCCTGGCACGGGAAGGCAGGCAACGCACGATGATCGGCGAGCAAGTGCGTATGCAAATGCGCGGCGATCACAACGAGGCTGTTGTCTGACGTGAAAAGGCTAATGGCCAGCCTATAGGTGGCGGCGGAAACAGAGAAAGAGAGGCAGCAGCAGGAGAAAGGATGTCGGAAGGTTGGAACGGTGCACGTGCTCGACTCTCTCTCGAGCGTCCCCTTCGTCTTCTAGCCTCGCTATTCAAAACACGTGGTCCGTATTAGCGGGATCGGCGGAATAATGGGACGGACCTCGGGGAAAGGACCTCGAGTACACCGAGATCGAGTCCGGTAACCAATTATATCGCCTACGATTCGTGCATTCATGCATCATCCTCCGCGCGGATCGGCTAACGATCCGTGGCAAATCTCGGACACGTCCCGCCGCTAAAACTGATAATGGCGTCCGAACTGAGAGGCTCCGGTTCGACAGCCTGATGTTTTTCGATAATAAAATTCTGTATCTCGAGCGCGTTAAAGTGATCGATCGATTCGATAATTTGCCGATTTATTTAGCATAAAATCGACGAGCGATTATTCCGAGTGAATTTTGAATAATCACGGCTGAACCGAGTTCATAAATCACTCGGCTCGGACAACGTGTGCAGAGCGCGCGCGAATATTAGAATAAAACGCGCGTAATGGATGAGTGTCGAATTAATCGTATCGATATATACGCCGATTTCTCTTTTAATTACCGACGATAAATAATTCGGTGGAGATATCCGCGCGCGGATTCAGATCGCGTCGTTCGAGATAAATAGCGACGCGTACCCTTCTTAAATAGCGCAGGATGTAGTCGCTTAACGACCGAGGATCCAGCGTAGACGTCGGTTTTCTCGTAGAACCGGCAGAGAACCGCCGCTCGTTATCCGCGTTCAGCTCACGCTTTTCTCGTTTACCGTTAATTGCCGTCGCCGCGGAAACGATCTGAAATCGCCACCAAATGACAGAGTGTTTACAGCGTGAACAGCGAGAACGATAACAGGGAACCAGTTTCGCAAAGATGCTAATGAATAGGCATTTGGAAAATAAACTCCGTGAAACCGTATCCGTGTTCGAAACGATATTCGCGTCGATATCGTGATTAGCCTATCAATTAACGGTACTCACGCAGACGCGTGTATAAACGCGAGTTTCATTAACAAACGAGCCCTCGTTTAGAATGACACGAACGAATCGCCGCGAGAGAGACGAGGTGCAAGTTTGTGTGTATATGTGTGTATGTGTGTGTGTGTGTGTTTTGCACTGGCCGGACGAAACAAAATCCAAGTGGAGACTCGACTGCACGATGCTGCTCTTGATGTAACTTTACGACCAGCACTTAGCTTACTTCGTATAAAAAAACCTATAAATATCGCATTCGCGTTATTTTCGTGGAAGAAGTATCGGCCGTGTGTGGCGGGAAAGATGCCCGCGTACTACTTACGATCGCACGAACGCGAAAATACTTTGGTCATTAAAGATTCAGAGATCGGATTTTTAAAAGAATCACTTGTCTCGCTCAAGGGGTCAATGTCGACGGACTGAATAGAGTCACGGACTTGAAACTGCAGAGGATTGCCATTTGTTAATCACGCTATTGAAGAATTCTTGTCGTCGATTTGAATATTTATGCCGTCTATATTTAGATTAGATTTTGCATCTTTTATTAAACTCTGTGTTCTTCAGTTTCTCATTTAAATGAACTTGGTTTCTGCCCAATGTGATAACCACTATGTAGTACCGTGAACGATTCTTCATCGTCCCGGCTGTTGCAAACATCTATAACAAATAAATAAAGAAACGTGATTTTAATTGAACGTTCACGTTTCACGAATCGGAAACAGTTCTGCCTTTCGATAGTTTCCCGATTCGGTCTTACGGTCTAAGAATATTCCTGGCCTATTGATTTTCGCGTAGACTAAAAATAATCGCAATATCGCCTGATTAAGTGAAATAATAACATAGCCGTACGATGCCGTACAAATTAAATATACAATTTTATAATTAAAATCCAAGTTTTGTCAGTCTCTCAAAAAATAGAACGACAGAAAATAATTTTGAATTTCTCCATAGTTGATCAAGCGAATAAACTTATGAAAAGAAAAAAAAAAAAAGAACATTAGTAGCGCGAGCAGTTTGTACAATGTATCATTATCGTTCGAATTCACTTCGCGTGGATACGCTCGTAGAGGCGAGAGTCGTCACTGGTCAGACCAGATACCGCCTCCGTTTGTCGCGCTTCATTTGCGTAAGAATAGAAGGAATGACATCGTTGATGTACGCGTACGTCGTATATGTACGGCCGGCTTCCTCATTTTTCCATCAGCCGCTCCTTTTTGTCGGCCCGACGTCCCGTTATTATATAACGAGCCAATAAATATATCGATGTAAAAACCACTGGCTGACAGCTCGAGCGGTACAAACTTCTTTCGATCTTTTATTCGCTTTCTGAAAAATCCTCGACGCGTTTCCGCGCGCCAGGAAGCAATTTTTCATCGTCCGAGTAGCTTGCGATCACGTCGTAGCCCTTAATTACGAAGACGAATATAAATATATGTACTTGTACGTAGTCATGCAAGAGACGACATTTAAAAGTTACAAAGCAAAAAAACTGAGCATTTCCAGAACTTCGATATATGGTACTTGTATGTAGTCAGAGACAAGATTTGAAAATTACAAAGTAAGAAAATTGAGCATTTTCAAAACTTATACATGGTGCTTGTATATAGTCAGAGACAAAATTAAAAAATTACAAAGTAAGAAAACTGAGCATTTCCAAAACTTATATATGGTATTTGTATATAGGCAAAGACAAAATTTAAAAATTACAAAGTAAGAAAACTAAGCATTTCCAAAGCTTATATCTGTGGTAGTTGAATATAGTTAGAGACAAAATTAAAAAATTACAAAGTAAGAAAACTGAGTATTTCCAAAACTAATATATGGTATTTGTCTACAATCAAAAACAAAATTTAAAAATTACAAAGTAAGAATACTGAGCATTTCCAAAACTTACACGATATTTGTATATAGTCAGAGACAAGATTTAAAAATTACAAAGTAAGAAAACTGAGCATTACCAAAACTTATACGGTACTTGTACGTAATCAGAGACAAGATTTGAAAATTACAAAGTAAGAAAACTGAGCATTTCCAAAACTAATATATGGTATTTGTATATAGTCAAAGACAAAATTTAAAAATTACAAAGTAAGAAAACTGAACATTTCCAAAACTTACACAATACATATATATAGTCAGAGACAGGATTTAAATGTTACAAAGTAAGAAAACTGAGCATTTGCAAAATAATGTCGATTTTTAAGTTAAGATCGTACAATGACCATGATCTGATGTCTCCTCCGATTCGGAAATTGAGCTTTATTCCTGATGTCGGCGAACGATGTCCCCTTTGATCCCGACAACATAACGCTCCCCTCGGAAATTTCTCGGTGGCCACCCTGCGCTCCTATGATGTCCATTAATTCATCAGGCTGGCACGAACGTGCAGCCTCGGTCGATAATAACGTAAGAAAAGCGCGGAATAAAAGGCGGCGGATGACGGAAGGAGACGCGGGCCGGATGTATTCCGGTCACGGGACGGGCCAGAATGGGCCGGGCTGGTAGAGCACTGTCAGCGACACCAGACAGAGCGAGGGGTTGCCTCGCAGCAAAGGCTCTTCTCGTCGAGATATTGGAGGGGCTGAGGCATCTCATCTTCTGGACAGCCATCTCGTCGGCTGTAACGTCATAAAAATAATCAGCTCCTTCCAATGAGCCCTGTGACGCACTTTGATCTCCCCGTTGGCGCGTTTGTTTCGGCGCTGCTTCGCCAGAGCCACTCCTCTGGTCGCTCTGACCTCGCGAATATTTTCCAAGGGAGGCTTGGCTGCTGCGTGTCTGCAGAGAGAGAGTCGATAGACGCTGCGGAGGTTGCAAGGGCGGCGAAACGTAAGGGGAAGAAGAGGAGGAGGAAGAAGAAGAAGAAGAAGAGGAGGAAGCCGAGACGAAGTTCATCCAAAGAAGCGACTTTTCGTGTTCTCAAAATAAAAAGTTAATGAGAAACGCGGCCGAGGGCTGAGGGGGGCGCCTCTCGCACGGCTATTTAGCCGATGTCGGCGAGAATCGAACGAGCTTCGGCCGGCAAGAAACCGACTGCTTATTTCGAAATTGACCAAGGCCGCGCCGCGGCTTTAACGACGTTTCCAGACCGATCGGTCGCCTTTTTCCATTCCGCCGCCGCAGAATTTTTGTAATTTCCCAGGATTCTACCGGCTGGCTCGGTGCTCCAGCCACCGGGTCAATTTTCCACGGGTGATTGAATACGCGCGATTGATCGAGCCAAGTTTTTCAAATCGAGTTCCCCTCTTTTTAGAGGAACAACGAGCCAGCTGCTTCCACGTTTCCTCCAAGCGGATGTAAGTACGTTACGTATGTCAGAATAATCGCGAATTCAAAGATTTGTTCCATTCGAAGAACGTAGTTTGTTGAATTGAAAGAGTTCAGTCGAGAGGAATTGAATTTTTATTGATTTCAATGTCGCTCGTGCCTGTTATTCTCACGTGAATGGATATTTGAAAGAGCGAGCACTTGTTACCAAGATCAATTTCTAATTTCAGTTATGCACGTACGTTTGTAAAAGTTAATGAGTTGTTAACACATACTTGATTCTGGTTGTCCAGAAAATATTAATACAAATACATAAATAAATGAAAATATTTGTTGACACTAGAACAACTGTATCAAAATGTTCTACGTATAAATCATTATAATTTAAACGATGATCAAAATAAGTAGATTTATACACATTAATATTAATTTTGACAGAAGCAGCCGTATCTTTTAAGTAGTTCAAACAAAAATGTCTGAAACTAGTCGTATCGATCAGAGTTCGATCGTTGTAGTACGTTGATAAAATTACTTCAATAACGAAATTATTTATAACACACGTATAAAAATAATATTCCTTAGACGTGACCGTCATTTCAAATATTTCGCCGCAAAAGTGTTAATTGCTGCAACACTTTCTTCGCAAGCGGTGAAACATCCTGTACAGTTTCTTCTGCATGTTTGTAGAGTCGTCTGTCGGAGCGACTTTATTGCCGAGTGGATACTCCAAGATTAATACACAACTATCAAACTAATGGCACCTGTCTGGTTGACTGTGATGAAATATGAAATCTGAGCCGAGCTACTCGCGGAATCCAGCTTTGAAGATTCCACTCGTTTTCTTATTAATATCATTGTAAATAAACAATCTCGCCAGTTTTTACGATATCTGAAAAATGACCTTTTTTGCGCAAATGTATGTCTTTAGGTCTCGTTTTCTCAGATTGGAATTCAAAGAATTCGACAGTGTTCTATCCAGAGTCAAAGTTCTCACGTGATTTTCCATTTTTATTCTCTTTCTTCCTATATATCCATATGTATATATATATACATAATTTGCAATGGAAATTTCACCTTCGGCTCATAACCATCACAGACAGACGAGGCGAGATAAATCGTAAAATCAGCTATCAATCGATTCATACGTCCGAGCAACCGAAGGCGAAGTGTCCCAAATCAGTGTATGATCCGAAGGAAATTTACTCTCGACCTTTTGCCAACGCGAGTCGACGTTGTGCATCGAGCAACGGCAACATGCGCGAAAACGTGTCTAGATGCACGCGGTGATCACGATTCAGAACGAACGCGATTTGGGTGATGGACAATTTCAGTCGTCGCGAGTAATTCCCACGCCCGGGAAGAAAAACATCGGGATCGGATCACCGGTGGCCGCTCGGCGTTAAATAAAATCTAGCCGGCGGCGGGCGTTTGGTCGGATGCCTCGCGCGAACCGGGACCGAATATTTCCGCTTAATAGATGGCAACAAAACGCAACAGCGCCGCCAGACCGTTTCGTCTATAGATAGCTATTGAATGCGGAGAATATCGACTGGCACGGGTACGAGCCAATGAGAGGATGCCGTGCATAATGCATACCTAGGATATATCGCAGTCGCGCACCACGGTAAAACCCCTGGCTAAGCGTGGAAAGGTATGGGTTGCAGGGCGAAAGAGAAAGAGAGAGAGAGAGAGAGAAATCGCCCGCGTCTATCGCCAACATACACATACACACACACCTACACACACTGAAACGTTACTCTCTGTGTTTAGCTAATAATTATAATTACGATATTGCAGCGATGCGCACCGCATTACCCTAGCAACCGCCTCCTGTCCTATTGATTAGATTGCCGCGTGACGGTCCGATAAGCTTACAGATATCAAATAATCGACCTTTTCTATGGAGTTACGACCCGATACCGCGGCCGCTTTCGAATTTCGGCTATGTTCCCCGGGGCTGGCTTCGCTTTGTTGCCCGCTCTACACGGGCTGATCGAATCCGGCCAGATGCATTTAATCAGTATTTACCTGGCGCACCACCAACGGTTTATTCTAGCTCGCAATTCTTGCCGCTATTTCCGCCGCGAAACGCCGAATGTGAAATGGCACATATTACCATTCGAATTCGCCGTGTTTCCAGCCGGTGCGGCGGTTTGCAGTTCAAACGCGTGTGGCGTTTCCCGCGTTTCTTTCTTTCAGACGGTTTGCGCAAGCATTCACGATTGCAACGAGCGAAGGTTCGAGTGAGAGTTCTTTTTCGACTTTTCGTTCTTCCATCCGAAGAAAGCCAGGAAAGGAAAAGAAAAAAAGAGAAAAAAAGAAACGAAAAGCCAACTGTTCGAATCGAGGCAAGCGTCCCCCAAGAATCATTAACGTTGGCGAGTAATTGCTCGTTAAGTTCGGTGTGCGTCCATATGGCTGAGATCGACGGGGGGGCGCACCGATGGACGATAAATTCATCATACAATAATGACCTTAATGAACTGCGAGGGGGGCGAACAAGTTCGGTCCCGGCTCGCTATGAAATATTCAGCCGGAATCAATCCCTGACTCTGCGGCCCGGGACGAACGAAGCCACGCTCTATCGAGAACACACGATCGCGTCGCGTCGCGTCGCGTCGGGTCGTGGAGAGGAGTGAAGAGGAAAGGAGGGGGACGAAGGGGGCGTCGAAGGTCGATAGGGAGGGCCGTGACACGAGGCACGAAGGATTTCGTGTATCCTGAGGGGTGCGTGAGGACTCGCGTAAAGCGGAACGGAGGCTCGCTTAACCCTTGAGTTTGCGGCCGGGGCTAAAGTAGTTATGTTTGTCCTTTGAGTTGATAGGAGAGCCGCTGCGGGGCAACTAGGGCTAATCCTACGGGACTCGATATATATCCTGCTAATGGGTCCGGTTCCTGTACGAGTTGGACGCGACGCGAAGAGACAGTTTCGACGCGCGTGCGACTCCCCCCACCTTCCCTTCTTCTTCTTCGCACTGTCGTTCGCCATCCTCACCTTCCTTTCTATCTAACCGTGTATCTCGATGTCTTTCACCATGGCTACGTCGTATGTATTATGCAACGACATGCTTTACTAGTCATTGTTGACGTTGATGGAACACAGCGCCTGTGCCACGCGTAGCAGGCGATGCCGCGAGATTTCGGTACCGGTCCCAATCGTTGGAGCTCTTTACGATCGTTGCTTTCACCTTTGCACGATCGATGGATTCTCGTTGTACAGTGATACATTCTTAAGCATGGAGCAGGAACCGAAAAGGAACGTTTAAACTCTTGCGCTGGAATAACGTGCCACGCACGTCAAGAATTTTGTTCCAAAATTGCAACATTTCCTCAGTTTTGAGTATATTGAAATACAACATAGGCAAAGTAAATAAATAATAAATTTATTACTTCTCAATAATTTTTATTCAGTGATATACCGACGAGTACGAAGGAAAAAGAAAGCGACGAAATTATTGTATACGGTTTGGTCGCTCGTTACGGTCCGCAATCAATTCCCAGTGCAAGTGGTTAATCCCTTGCCACGCACGTCGAGAATTTTTTGTTCCAAAATTACAACATTTCTTCAGGTTTAAATATATTTAAGTATAATACACAGACAAAACAAATAAGAAATTTGTTACTTATCAATAATTTCTATCCAATGATATCAACCCGACGAGTTCAAAAAGAAAGCGACGAAATTATTATATATGGCTTGGTCGCTCGTTACGGTCCGCAATCAGTTGCCAGCGCAAGTGGTTAACATCTTGCCACGCACGTCGAGAATTTTTTGTTACAAAATTGCAACATTTCCTCAGTTTTAAGTATATTTAAGTATAATACAGAGACAAAACAAATAAGAAATTTGTTACTTATCAATAATTTCTATCCAGTGATATCATACCGACGAATTCAAAAAAAAGCGACGAATTACTGTGTACAGGTCACTCGTTATGGTCCGCAATCAGTTCAAGTGGTTAAAATTGAAAGCCAGCGCAAGTGGTTAAAATTGATAGTGTATTCTGTGAATTGGCACTGCGGGAAAGAAAGAATGGGGATGAGCGGCAATTATTATCGTATCAGCGAATTTCAGTATTGTTTGTTACGTTACTTCGATTGTAAAGAAATTTAACAAATTTGTTTAAACTATTTTAAATTTAATACGTACATACTTTTAAACTGAACAAAGCAATAATTATCGAATGACTGTAATTAATCTAAACTTTCCGAAAATTTATTGAAATTCCTCTAAAAGGTAGTTGTCAATTATCAATAACTGAATGGAAACCTTGAATAAAAGTCTCGTTACACTTTCATCAATATTTAATTAACGATACACATAGTATGATACTATGATAATCGTATTAATACATATAAATTGAACATGTATTTGTTATTTAATATAAAATTTGTGTTCGAAACAATCATAATGTGTCAAAATATCAGTGTCGTACATCATGTTCTACGTAAGATAGCGCAGAGTGTCCCAATTCCAAGAATTTGCGGGCATAGTGACGAACGCTGAAACGTGGAGAACGTGCGGACGTTTAAGTGGGGATTGCTGTACGATGCTCGGGGAAGTTCGAAGCAAGGTGAGATGCAAACTTCCACGTCCTTGATTGGGCTCGAATCTCTATCTGGAGCGAAAGGAGGAAAAGGTGGACGGAGAATGAAATCGAAGGGACAAAAAAGGGGGTGGGAGGGAAGAGAGGGTCGAGAGACGGTGAAAAACGTGGAGAAAGAGGGCGAGATTACCGGTTTCGCGACAAACGGCTGGCTCGATCAAATCGAGCCGGGACATAACGGGTCATGGCGAACGAACGGTGTTACGCAACGCAAGTGTAATCACCTGCCGAGGCTCGCTGAAGGTGGTCACCACCATACAGACACTTTTACAACGTGCAACGTGGCGTTAATTATCGTTTTAATAATCCCGCGGACAGCGTGAGTTTTCGCTCGAAGGGCAACAACTCGCTCGTTCGAGACGTTCCAGCTGGTTCCACGGCTGGTCCCGTTCGCCAGTGGCCATTTTCTCGCAGACAACTCGTTCTGTTCCGCCAAACTCGCCTCGCGGCCCGCATTGTGAGAGAGACCGGCTATAGAAACGAGGCATAACGAATGGCGGAGAGCGAGTTGCGCCAACAGAGGCGTCGCTGAAAGGATCACGGAGGATCCGCGATGAAGAAACAAGGCGGCGCGGCTGGAAGAAGCTAGGGTATTCCGGAAAAGAGAGTCCTGAGGAAAGGAAAAAAGAAAGGAGGAGGAGGAAGAAGAAGAAGAAGAAGGAAGGCGAAACAGAGACAGTGCGAGGGAAGCAGAAAGCACGGTGGAGAGGGTGTCGGCGACGGAGGAGGGCACACCGACGGGGGCTAATGAGTCGCAGGATGATTGATTCGCCTATTCTGTGTGCTCTGCCAAAGCCGTGCTTTCACTCGACCCTCCCCCTCCCGCCGTCCTTCGAGCGCGTTCTCTTTCTCGCTCCAACTCTCTATCTCTCGTGTCTCTCTGGCTCTCTTGTTCTTCGCCACCTTTATCTTTCTCCGCGCCGCTGGCTTCGTTTCCCATTCACCGACTATCACGACGCCTGTGCCAGCACAACGTTCAATAAATATCGCGTAAATGCTTTCAGCAGAGAGCCCGGCCCTCGAACCGATTCAGGCCGATCGCTATCGGTAACATCGAAATCAGACGCGTCCCCGGGATGAAAGCTTTCCAACGAGCTCGTTAATTGCGAAAGGTGTCTCTCGAGCGTCAAAGGGGGACATCTACAACCGGCCACGGTTGAGGGGATTTTTTTTTTTGGCAAGAAAGCTGGTTTTTTTTTTCTTTTTCAATCTTGCCTCGAGGTTTTCGACTCGGACAAGACTCTCCTGGAAAATCTAGGTCAGAGAAGAGAGAAAGAAATCTCCGATTATTCTGATGAGAAGTCATTACTATTAAACTCATCGACTGACGTTTCCGGCATCCGGTCGTTAAACGACTCCTTTCTCCGTCGCGATTACGAGCGATCTCTTCTTAACGAAGGACGAGCGAGAAACGAGCATTCGTCGCATTTGTGACGAGAAGCTGAACGCGGCTGCAGCTTGCTCGTCACTCCTTTATTTATTGGCTGTTTATCCGTCGGGATCACCGATTCGTTTTCGATTTTCTAGTTCTCCTTCTCCGTGATGTACGATTTTTCGCAAGAAAATTTTTTTAACGAAAGCTACGCTCTTCGGAAAAGAAAAGAAATTTTATTTCACTTTACGTTCAATTACTCGAATATTTCATTCTGTTAAAATTGTGCTTCTGGATTCTTCGAATTATGCACTGTGATTTTAGAACACAGAATTTATTATAAAGAGAAACACTTGTGCGAGGAAAAAATAAAAGAGAGCGTTATCTCTTCACAATTAAAATCAATGCCATCGACGTTCGATAAATGTAAGTGTGTCTCCTATAAATCGACATCGCCAACTTCGTAAAAACTGTTAGACATAGGAAAATTTATAAATTGTTATTTCATTGTTATTGTTACTATGGAGATGTTTCGTAGTTGATGTATGCATAGTCACCATCATAGAAATTGTTATTCATTCATTAGCCAATATTTACGGAAAACAGTTCAGTTTATTTGCGTTTATCAAATTTACCTTTACACACCTTTGTTATTTTAATATTATTTAATATAGTTTATAAAAAGTTATTATTTATTAAAGTTACGGAGTTATTATTTGGATTTGTAGTGATGTGATTAAAATTAATCATCATCGTAATACCTGCGAAATTGGCGACCTCGACGTGATTGAAATAGAAAGAAAAACCATGGTTATACCACGTTCGCCAGATAGTTATAAATAATTGGAATGAAAAAACATGTCGATTGTAACCGTTGAATTCCTTCTGCGTTCTTTCAATTTTCAAATATCCGTCGATGACATTTTCAGGCAAGATCGTAACTTCCCTGACGTATCTTCTCTTTAACGAATTGATCGAGAGAAATGAGATTGACAGAGAGAAATTCCATCCTGATGGTTATTTTAATCGATGCTCTTCGCTCTTCTCGAGCGAAGCCTGCTAATTTCAATCCTCCCCTCCGCCACCGTTCGATTCCAGAGGCTTAAAACGTCGCGCGATCAAACGTCGGAGCGTTATCGAGCCATTGTCCGGCTGTCTCGCGGAGATGGATCACGCGTACGCGTAACATAATGGCTCCAGTGTCGAGCAATAAAGATCTTTTTGTGCCGGGGTATGATAGAGCACCACGATTTCTTGGAGGTTCCACGGGAATTCGTCACGGAAGCGACCGGGAAGTTTCCAGTCCGGTGGGGGGTTTGATCAATGTCGCCGGCCCCCCACTCCGCTCCACACTCCACTTCGCGCAGCCTATTAATAAACGATACACAGATATCGATACACACTTTAGTGCCTAGTCGAACGAAAATTTCCCCCGCCCTAGTCGATGAAAATGTATGTATATCTCGCGACGAGAGCCGCCCTTTGAGACACGGTCATAATCGTTTACGGTGGGGAGACCTATTTCGCGAAGGATGCGCTCAACGAAATTTCGCTTTTGGCGAAAAAAATCGGCCGGGACGATGGCGATCGACAACGTCCAGGAGGGAAATTTGTGTAGAGCGCGTCCGCGACATCAAAGCCCGTGGCCGGGCTATCAAAAGCAAGTGGCAACAACCGTCTAGTCGTGCTACACGCGATCCGCTGGAAAAAAAAAAGGGGGGGAAAAAAAAGGAAGAAACGGAGGAAGCCGGAAAAAAAGCCGGGTTGATTCGCGCGCGCTGCACGGAGGTTCGTGTCCACTTAGCCGTATTAATGGGCGCTCGATTGGCCGCTTTGCGTCCATCCTGTCCATCCACGAGTTCTGTCTTCTCCAATGGAGAGGACGCAACGTTCACCAATACGTGTGTGACACACGGTGCAGAAGCAAGGAGACGAATACATGTATTGATCAGCGTAGAACCTCGAGTTCGGGATCGTACGAACGTTTGCCACACGTTCGTGTGACGTTTCACTCGTTAAATAATCGGCTGGTCGAGCTGCGTTGGAGTTACTGTCGGGGAAACTCTTTTACCGCGGGGTTGAAACGATAAGAAGAGAGGAGAAGAGAGGACGGAACGAGGGAACCGAGACGAAAGCGAGCAATCAAAGGGAATAATTCAGGAGGCGGGCCACATTGTTCCCGTGGCCGACGCGGATCCGACCCGGGTCCCGCGGGACACCCGCACAGTCGACGCAATGACGAGTTATGTGACCCGACCCCGATAATAAACGACGAAACGCCGTCACGCGTGTCGTGCCCAGAAGGAACCGACAAATTCCCGTGGAATTTCGTTTCTGGGTGACGAAACTGCCAGGGGTTCGCCTGCTCTCTTCTTTCTCTTTTTTCCTTTTCTTTTTTTCTTTTTTCTGCAACAAACGTGTGTTCGAGCAAAGTTATTCACAGCAACTCTCGGTTTGTGACAAAAAAATAAATTTTCGAACGATAAACTTGTATGAGAACTACGTACGTACATGCCTCTTTCACTTCGAACATCCTTCCAGAAAACGTTTCGTCGAAAAGGAAAAAACGAAGCGACGAGCTATATCGCCGAATCGCTGGCGAAATGCTGGGCGAAGGGAAACGAGAGAGTGACAAAGTACAAAAGGAAACGTTGGCAAATCCGATACGATCGACAGATTGGCTGGTCCCCCCCCCCCCACCCTCTTGCCTTCCTCCACCCGACCACTCAGGAGGACGCGACTAGCGCGGTGCTCGCAGTTTCACCCTTGCAGGCGCAATATTATATTATAATCCCGACAGTGACTTTAGCAGAGGCTATGAAAGAAGGGGTGGATGGATGGACAAGGTGAAGCGAGACGCGACGCGACGCGACGCGGGTGAGATTGCCTTGTAAGGCAGCGAGCAATAGCCAAAGAGAGAGAAAAAGAGAAAGAGAAAAAGAGAAAGAGAAAAAGAGAGAGTTGCAAAACGATGGAACGAGGAAGAAAGAGAGAGAGGGAGAGAGAAAGAGAGAAAGGAGGGAGGAATAGGAAGGGGCTTGTCTGGAAGATTAGCACCTCGTATAAAAGTGCTGTAGTGGGAATGAAACTGGAGGGAAAGACTGCGACACGGTGGGGGGTTGGAGGTAGGTGGCGACGTTGTCGGGTGGCGATGGAGGGTGGTGGTTGCGGAGGTGGCGAGAAAGGGTGAAAGAAAGAGCGAGAGGAAAAAGGAACGATCGACAAAGAGATATTGGTTGTGGTGTGGTGGGAGAAGAAACGATGAAGGAGAAAAGGAGGAGGAGGAGGAGGAGAAAGAAGAAGAAGAAGAAGAAGAAGAAGAAGAAGAAGAAGAAGAGGAAGCGGTGTTCGAAGAGGAAGAAGGAAAACGAAGGTGAAGGGGGTGGGGGAGTTCGAACGAGCGAAGGCCGTTCCTTCCTTTCCTTATATACGCGAGCACCCCGCTGTGCCGTCCGTATAAGAGGAAAATTAGTTTTCAGAAATTTTTATGAAAGCGTTGAAAAGAAACTGTAAGGTTCCTTTTCTCATTGGAGGCTATTTTTGTTCAGAGACCCATGGGGGATTCAATAGCCTTTATTTTACTCTCGTGTTAATCTCGCGCACGCTACGCTCCGGCTTACCGGCTCACACACTGTCGCTCGTTCACAAGAGGCCGCGAGACAGTGTGAAACGAGGAGTGAGAGAGAAAGAGAGAGAGAGAAAGAGAAAATCGGAGGAAGCGAGAACGAGGACGAGAACGTCCGGGTACGAGTCCAGAAAAAAAGATGAAGACGAGAAAGAGAGAGAGAGAGAGAGAGAGAGTCACCGGTCCCCGGGTTGGACCTTTATGAAACGCGGCTATCAAACGGAAAGCGTATTATACGCTCCCGCGTAATAAAATCTCGGCCCTAATTAGTTTTCAACAATCGGCCGCGGGCACGGCCGTGGCCGTGCACTGGCGCGGCGTTAATTTTTGCAATTAAGCGGCCGCCGGCTCCCTGTCTCGCGCTAAATAAGGGCCACGGCGAGCGCGTTGGTGCGCGCCTGCCTGAACGCCATCGCGAGCGGACAAATACTCTTGTTCGGTGAATCGCGGCTCTGAATAATGAAACTCCGCCGCAGCCTGTCTTCTCTCCGGGGCGAGACCACGGCGAGAAGACGTGTTAATGCGAATAAACGGATGCCCGTGCCGGATGCTTCAACGAAAGACTATTTGAATAACTAGATCTTCCTCGAGTTCCGCCTTAAACGACGCGGGATACGCAGCGGAATACGTTTATCGTCGCGAGTTTGCCTCTCTTCCGCCATTCTGAGGGGACAGTCAGACTTTACAGTCAGTTCTTTACACGCGTCGCGTTGCAATCTCTCTACGACGAGCCTCGCCAATGCTTGAATGTCTCTTGCAGTGACTCGTAGTTTCTCACACGTACGAGATTTTCCACGTGCATCTCCTCTTTCTTGCATTCTGTTGTCTCGTTTGAGTAACAACTCATTCAAATGCTTATGGATACTTACAAAGTAAAGATTGTAATTGGCAAGAACGGAGCGCGACTCCTTCTTATCGCCCCAGTTCCATTGTTTCTCGAGCTTTAATCATCCAATTATACTTTGCAATAAACAAGTGGCGCCAACGTGTTTGAAAAAGCCGACGAAATAATCATCGTCGAACAAATCGGAAATAACAACCGTATCAGTCTCGAAAGAAAAATTCCACAATTCATCATTATTATCGATGACTTCTTTCTGACAACCACGTTATGACCTCCTTCTCGAAATTTTTAAAACCATCGCGTTGTTATTATCTACTTCTTTACCTAAAGTTTTGTTAATATTTCACGCTGCTTCCACAGCACTGTGTTCCAATTTAAATTCGTACAAGTAAACTAATCGAATTTATTTGCAATCCGTCTTTCTCTTTTATGACTTGAACACAACTAATACCACGTGCTACGAATACATTAAACCACAAACAACAACACGTAACATTGACATTCGACATTTAACAGTGACTTTTATTCATGAAAATTAGATGAAATCTGTTACTTTGAAAAGCCGCCATTTCATGTGCAACGACCTGATGGATTTACATTTCCTGGCAAAACATTTCCCCTAAAAGAGAAAAAGAGATGAAACGGGGAAAAATTTCTCAGCGGGGGAGGGGGCGAGAGAATTGTGAATCACGTCGTTCCCGTGGATACGCGTACCGGTCAAATGATATCGAACGAGCGGGTTAAAGAAAAGGTCGACGAGCTTTGGCGAACGATCGAAGATCCGAAGGAAGTCGAAGGGGGGAAAGTCGCGATGTACTTGCGTCCGCGTTCTGTGTCCTTAGCCCGGAATGTGGCTGCAAAGCCGCGTCAATACGCTCGCCTGTGCTAGGTAGGTAGGTGCAGGGGCAAGGGAAGGAGGATGACGCGAGAGAGGGTGGCAGAGGCGCGAGCGTAGGAGCGCCTGGATGAGGGTGGTTCTTGGGTGGTGGCGGGAGAGAGGGCAGACGACGGGGAACGACGACGACGACGACGACGACGACGATGTCGAGGACAGAGAGGAGGCAGAGGGTTGAAGGAGGTGTTCGAAGCGAGAGATCACTGCGCCGCCGATATTACAGCCAGCTCGAAGATTACCAATATCCTTGAGAGGCGCTCTAGCCTTGTCATAAAAGACGGAGCTTACGGGGATATTAGGTGGCAGGTCCGCTGGCAGCGACGGGCATCACCATCACCGACGTCCGACCACCTCACTTTTCGCAACTTCATTTCGGAGAACACTAAAAATACAGAGGGAACGGCCATCTCGCGGATACGCGAGAGACGGATATTAGCCGTGATACGGGTATTTGCGCTTGCGAAAAGACCGTTGTATCATGTACGATGCGCGTGACCCGGGAAAACGAGCCAGAGGGGGCGAACCTAGTTGCGACTCTCCCTCGCTGGATACTTTCGTACAACGTTGGCGACCCTGTGATGGGTGATGGAAGGGAAGCAATTAGATCGAGGGATAGCTGGATCTTTGGGTAATCTGTCTCGTAGTTTCGATACTTTCCACGTAGTTTGAGAAGAAAAAAAAGAAAAGAACAAATTAAAGGCAAATTTAGATTGGATCCAAATCGAAGCTGGTGTCGGATCATAAATTTCACAGCGCCGGCCAGTGCCTGTGGTAAACTAGAATTTCGTCGGCGGCCAGGAATTTGCATGGGACGATGGCATGGCCGAGACAAGACAGGAAGGCGAGTCGTTTCGGGCCCGATGGAGGAGCAGCTAGGGATTGATAGCTATCTGGCGATGGTGGAGTGCGCCTGAATCCTTAATAGGAAATCGACAGAGTTATTACGTGGCGAGTGTTGGGGGTCTCTGCGTAAGGTCGCGCGCCTAACGGGCCGGCCATTGTAACGACGCTTTGTGCAACGTCACAAAGCTTTAATCCGCGAGCAGATCTGCTAATGTCAACATCGTCCTGCCTCTCTCTCTCTCTCTCACTCTCTCGTTCCGTCCGTGTATCGGCGAGCGGCCGCCCGGATCCACTGGGGACAGCGGCTAGACCTCAATAAGCGTCCCATAATCCACCCCAAGCTGAATAATCGCCATTCTCTAAGCATTGTATCGTTTCCTCGTGAAAGCCTCGAGCGATTTGCGGGATGGAGGTACACACGCCGAGGCATTATACGCACATGTCCTTTGATTATAAGTATTCATTGCGGTTGGTCCGGACTGCGACTTCGACCTCGATTGATACAATCCCGTGTGTCTTTGAAAGGAAACGCGCTCTCGGGAGGGCGGGAGATGAGACGATTCGCGAATTGAAGCGGTGATTGAGTCGTTAGGATGGCGAGATAAGGCATTCTTTTGTCCCCGTTTGCTCGAAGGTAGTCGCGTGGAAGATGTACGATCCAGCTTGATGAGAACATTTTTCGACAGATGTTGGAATCTGTCGCTTTATAATTAGAAACGATCCTCTACGACGATCTGTGAGAAGCTTCCTTCCAGTCAGTCATCGATTTACATCCGCGTCCAATATTTTCACCACGAATTTTCACCTCGCTCCCAAACACAACTACTGTCCCCCGGTGAGAAGTGGAAGCTGTCGTCATTTTGAATTCCGCGCGCGTCCCGCAAGGTCAAAGTACCGACTCATTTGCACGACAGAGCCGGCGTTAAACGTAATTTACGTGCCGGTACGAGCGCTCTAATTCCTCTGCCTTTGCAACGTCCACTAATACGTGTACTCCGCTCTCGATCGAGAGAAGGAAAGAACCCGAGTCATCGCGCGGCGCAACGCGCGTCGTGAGGATTTGGCGATGATCGTTTCGACGGATCAGACGACCGATCGTCGCAATCGCCGGCACAATGTAATTACGCGGCTCGTGAACGACGTGGGGATAAAGTAGTAGGAGGAGGCGGAACAGGAACACGAGGGATTACACGTGGCGTAGTGAGAGGCAGCTTATTTTGACATTCTTATCGGAGAATCAGAGTGCGGTAATCCCCGAGGCGGCGTGTGTAATCTCACCCCCTCTTTCACCTCCGCTTTGCCCCTGCGACCGAGTCGCTCCCATGCCCCTTTTGCCAACCCCGTGCCCCTTTTCGACCTTTCCCTAACTCATGCCCCTCTTCCTCACCCCATCGCGTCGTTCCGTCCTTCTCGCCCCTTTCGGGTGGAGTTAGACTCGCGATTTCGCCGGATGCATCTCGTTTGCTACCCTCTTACGCCACCTACCAGCCGGTAATCTGCTATTAATTGCCGCCACAAAGAAATCTCGCGGGAGAGAACTAGCGTTGCTATCGGATTCAAATTTTTCGACTCGAATGCACGGTTAGTTCAGCGGTCCTGTGGTACGCATATCCCTCGGGATATATAATATTAGTAATGATGAAAAACACACACACAAAAAAAAAGAGTTGAAATAAAAACACAGAAACAAAGTTACAAGGAGAGTTTACAAGGAGAGACTTGTCTGAAAGTTCTTCGTGAATGAAAGCCTAATCAAGTGATACGAAAGAGAGAGAAGGTCAAAACGAAAAACTGTAATTATGCTTTTTAAAATACGATTTGAAACGACGATTTTCGCCGATTTTTATTATTATTTATTTCCAACGTGCTCGTTGACGCGCTACCAACATTATCGCGTAAAAATGCCGAAAAACATCAACGTTGTAACCCGTTTCACCGGACAGGGTTGAATTAATGGAATTGGTTGAACGAATAGGCGTGATTTGTTGGTAGCTGCACGCGGAATTGAACGTCGCTAATTGAACGACAGCGGGATCGGCGTTAGAAGCGCGGAAACGTCAATTGTGCTGGCTGGTTCGCGATTTAAGAGACTGCGTCTCGCGTCGCAGCGAGCCTAACGATTCGCGTGTGTCGTTTCGCTCGATTCGACGATTGCTCGTTAGAGCGGCCACTGACAATGAGTCTCGCGCTTTTACGCTGGTTCGTCAGTTTTCTCGTTTTTCAGAAATATCCAAGTGTTGCTGCTTATAAAAACAAGCATTATTTGTACATATGTGTACGACTTTCGTACATGTGCAATTCCATATATATCATTTACACGACCTATGTAGTTACTAATACTAGAATTTGGATTATCCATTATATTGATTACACATTTGTAGAAGCATTTTCTTTTATTCCGTAATCCGACGGGATAAAAATCCTTACAGAAATTGATAAATATTACTCGCGTAACTTGCTGTTTGTAAAACCAAGTAATATTCGTAAAGACCTTTGTATATGCATTGTTTGTACAACCTATGTAATTTCTAATCCCAGAATTTGAATTACCCGCTTGCAGATTTATAGCAGTGACCCAATGAGAAGAATTTTACTAAAAAGTATAAGAGATAAACTGTTCTTTTCGACATCTCTTGATCCTCGATTATTCTCGTAGAAATGAACGTTGAGCATTCGACAAACAAAAGAATAGTTTAGAAATATTTAACTATCTTCTATCTTCTATTTTTTTTTTCTTTAATGTCGCATCGACAGCGAGGTCATTAACGACGACGGTGCCATTAGATATGAGTGTAGTAGTTTATGTTTTTTGAGGTATTTTAGTACTTTTTGTATGTCATTTTGAGAAGTCAGGTTTATGTTTGCGTTGACTCCGTATTTCTGTCTTTGGATTTCTGTGGTGTGGCATTCATGCAGTATGTGGGTTATTGTTAGTGGATGGTTATTGCAATGAGTGCAGGTGGGTGGTGTAGTTTTTTTGAGTTTGTGTTCATGTGTCAGCTTGGTATGACCGGTTCTTAGGCGTGAGATAATTATTCCTTCTTTCCTGTTGGTTTGCTGTTTGCTGGTGAAAGTCTTGGATACTTTTGTGTAGTTGGGTGCTTTTGGTTGTTCTCCATGTATTGTTTCCTTCATTTTTTGCTATTTTTAGTCGTCGCAGAGGAAATATTTAACTAAGACGGTGAAAAATTCGAAAAACTCGTGCACGTGGCTCTCTACTACCTTCGTAAAACTTCACGCCGCTGAATCACACGATGCGGTATGCAAATCATCGGTACAGAAATCCAACAACCCTATCCCCCCCCGTGGTGCAATAGTCAGAGCGAAAGTAGCGATCAACGTGGCCAGCAGAGTTAATTGATTAAGCAGCAATCATTCGAAGAAGGAAAGGTAGCAAGATCGAATATCCCATCAAGGCGAGCTACGCCAATCGGTCTTTTCCTTGTTGGACTTTCCAGTCCAAGTGCTCGACTGTTCGCCAGCACTGGAAACGCGAGATATCGCGTCGTCCCGAGCGACGCGTTTCACCTCGCGGCGAGAGGACGTCATCGAACGTCAGAATCCTCGAGGCTCTCGACCAATCCGCGGTTTCTTCGCGCTGACGGAAATCATTAGCCGGCGTAATAATCGACGCTCGCGAGAACCCGGAGCAACGTTTCCTCATTGCACGGCGCGTATACCGTTGTTCGATCAGCGCGATGTGGAACGCGTGCGTGCGTAATTGGGAAATTGACGCGGCTATCGAGACGCTTAACGGTTCGGTTTACGCTCTCTAATCGACGTAACTTTCAGATCGATAACGGTAAAAACTGGCAATGCGAATTCGATGCGATTCTGCTTCCGTTTTCGAGAGTTGTTTTCCGTTTTTTTTCACGGAGAGACAACGGGGCCGGTTCGAGAATTCGCGCGACATTTTTCGACTCGTAAAAGATCTAACAATGAAATTTGACACGAATATTTAGGAAAAACGATGTACTGTTTTGTTCACTTTATAAACAAATTTGTCAAATTATTTGCATATTCTATTTAACATATTCTATTTTATATAATTTTATTCTATTTGATATATTCTATTTAACATATGTTTCAATTAATTTCGATCACGGGAGATCGAGTAACTTTTAGATTCGAATCAACGAGTGTTTGAAATACTCGTCTAGTTACGCTCTGAAATTAAATTGTTGTATTTTCGACCCGTTTGCTCCAACATGTTTGCAATAAAAATCGACGATCAACACAAACATACGATACACGATTGAGTTTCTCTGTCGCCGAACTTTGCTAAATGAATTTTATTAGAGTAATTCGAGTTTTCAGAAATGTTTGCAATGACGTATTTCTAAAAACATTATATTATTTCTCAAGCACGTGTATGCATTTTTCGCACGTGATTATACACCTTTTTTTGGTATTTCTTAATATATTTCATGCATGTATAAATTTATTTATATTATTTTATATAAATATATAAAGTTATATTACATATTTATTATATTATTTTATTATATTATTATATATTTATAAAGCTATATAATTTTATATAAATATATAATATATAAATATAAAAGTGCCCAATACGATCATGTACGAAGAACGTACATATGTACGTATACACATATTAAAATATATATACACTACGTTCTTCGAAGTGAAAGGGATTATAAAGAGATTTTTATTAAGACGCCGGTGGTACGTATCGAACCGAACCGCGATATCGAGAAACGGGCAAATAAAGCGGTCGAGACGCATCGAGGATGATGTACGAGCATCGTGGCCTGAGTTATTAACTATGTATACAAATACATAGCTTTCGTTATTAATGACTTTGGTCGCGGTGCTTCAAGACGGCCGGTGCCACGGTGCGTGAAAACGACCAGCGATGCGTCCAGCTCGATATATAAATCGCGCCATCGGCGCAGCGTTTCCCTCCAACCCCGACCGACTCACTCTCCGCCGAGTTTCAACTAATTAAAATTTATTAATCAACGAAACTTACTATCGAACAACTGCTGTTGCCAACAGGTATCGATGCCGAATTGCTGCTGAGATTTCCTGGAGCTACCACGACAACTGTGACTGCTCTGGGGAACTTTCATTATTCTCCGCAGTGCGTAGAGACGTCTCTAAATTTAATTTGATTTGTGTTATTTAGCATAACCGTAACAGCGTGAGTGCTTCGTTAGCCTAGACAAGAACAGATTGCGATATTTAGCGGATTGTCGAGCGTTTCGTACGACAGCCAACCCTGTCGCAAAATGTGGTAAAACGAGACAGACTTGAGAGACTGTCGTTACTCGCAGTTCCGTGAACAATGCCAATGTTCACGCGCCATAGACTTGGACGTAACAACAACGCGAGGTATCCTAATCTCAGACGAGACTATCAGCCAGCGTAGAGACGTAAATTTAGAGAAGCAACGACACGACGCATCGATGTTCTTGATGTACGGGTCACGCCTCTTTGACGGCGTGAAACGCACGTTAGTCCCGGCCGCTGTGATAAATACACACTGTGCGCGCCGAACTTTTTCGCGGCCACATCCGGCGCATCGACGTGGTCGATGACGGGATCTTTCCCGCGTCGACCAACTCTTTCTCTCTGCTCCTACAAAATCCGAGCGTGTGTTTCGCGACTGCGGACACAGGCCACTCTGTTTACAGTTCGTGAAGAATCTGACGCATCTCTGCACAATCGATAATCTAATACTATGTAATACTCGAGGAATTCCGGGAGAATTCTGTGATATGTGGGTGTAACGCCAATTTGTCGAGGGCCGCGCATAGTTTGCATATTTCTTTTCATCACTTCAGTGTAACCTGTATTATTTATTATTAATATTATTATTATTGTATGGTGAAACGATACAAAACTGCATCGTGCATCACGAAAGCTGAAATACACCAAAAAAAAAAAGTTGTTATGCTGTTGGTGGGATACTGAAGATCTAATTTTTTACAAACTTTTGAAATCAAACGAAACTCTTAATTAAGGCGAATCATTATTGTTTTCAATTGGATGAATTATGAGAAAACGTTCGTCTTTGTTGACTCGGAAGGTATTTCACCGTGATAATAAACTGCCAGACCACGTGTGATAAAACAAACGGTGTAAAAGATTAAAGAGCTTCTTGAATGGGACATTTACTCCTTACTCTCCAGATATAGACCCAAAGTAACTAACAACCGTTTCTTAATAGAAAAAAAATTCTGAGGAGGTTCAAATGACTATTGACGAGTTTTTCGCACCAAAAGATGACACGTTCTACAGAGGAAGAAACAGATTAATTTTTTTATTGTAAAGAAAAAATGATTTTAAATTAAAAAAAGAAGACAAAACGTTTCCTTACACACTTGCAATTATCTTTAATTCTTACAAACAATAAGCGTCAGTTTAGAATTTCAACTGGCATTGGAACAATTCTCGATACGGACGATTTACGTTACACGATGGCCAACCATGGTGGAAGAGGTGAGCCAACGTGCCTAACCAAAAAGATCAACGACGAGCTTTTCACGTCCGGCAAAAATCGGACGTCGATGATTAAATGTCGAACGCGAAACCGCGCGTCCACGTTCGTTTCCCTCGGCTGTTTCCTCGCGCGAAACATAAATCGAGGACGTCATAATTTAATGGAACATCGTTGTAAGACCGCGAGATGGATGACTACCACGGAGCAAGGTAACCAGTTCTAAACGTTGGCGTTCGACACCAACACGCGACGCCCACCTTTGTACCACGTACGTACACGCTGCGCGTATTTCAGACAATAATAACTTAGACACGTGTGGACCATACGTGGCATACGGCAGATAGATAGACGCGACGGGGATTCAACGCTGCAGCTACCGTTCGGTTATGTTGTAGCCTTAATGCCCGACTTACCAACGCTGCGCGCCACTCACGGCCAGTTTTCGATCAACTCGCGCGAAATCGACCATCGTCGCGACGTTTCAGCCTTCTGCGTTTTTCGTTGCCTTGATGCTGGTTGCAGAGTTTCGTTTAAATGGATCCTTTCAATATCTATATCTAGCATTAAACATTTAATATTGTTCGCAATCGTTCGGGCACGTGTTCACCATACAACGCTCTAACGTGGAATATAATAAAAATGATCTACGGTTACGCGACACACACAAGTATATAAAACAATAGAAGAACGAATATGGCATATATTAAGAAATATTAGTGGACCGCTCAGTTCAGAAATGTCGCAATTAGTGATTTGGTTGTAGTTATGATAAATAAATTGATATCACAATACTAGAAATAAATAATAACTCTGTAATTAATTTCAGTGGTTTATATAAAAATGTTATCAACGTAACAAAATATATAATTACTAATGATAAATGTCAAATGACGAAGATTAAATAATGAAAGTTAAATAACGAATGAATAATTAACATGATGAATGTTACCACCACTTGCGAAGGTTTTTCCTTTTTCATTCGTCTTTCTAGCTAACTAGAACTCGATGTAATTTCGAGCGTGAAATGACGAATTTTGACAACGATAATGAAACGTGCGACAAACGGGAATGAAGTGAGCAATATTCCCTCTTTGTGCGAAAAACAATTTCCCAAAGACGAGTCTGTCTTGGATTGGAACATAATTTTACGAGGAGAAACGATCGGACTACCCCCCAAAAAAATGGTCCTAGAAACAATCGGAGAAACCAGCGGCTACGTCACGCGTCCGATCTCTTATCTATACAGAGATTTCCGCAGATTTCTCGGAAGGCAAGATCCGTACCAAGGAATTCGTCAATTCTCCCCCTCTTAATTAAGTTCGCAATTAACTCTTAATAATTTGCGTGCGCGTTATCGATGGTTCGGATCTGGTGATCGAGGAACCGATCGGGAGAGAAGAAAGAGGAGGGGAAGATAGGTGAACGAGGCAATTCGTTAATGAATCGCGTAAAGAATAACGATTGCATTGAAAGCGAACCAGGACGCGGTATTCTTCTTTCGGGGGCTGGTTTACCGCCGGGCCGTTTAATGAAACATCAATTCGTTGCACGCGAAATATCAAACACCGTGCGCGTACTTCGTTAAGCGGCTCTCCGCTGCCCGGCGCGTTAAGCCACCGCCGGCACCAGCAATTAATACTCGCTGCATATTGTTACCGAATCTCGTAAATCTCGCGTAACGATCCCATAAATCGCCCCGGCCGGCTGCATAAATAAGACCGATTATTTGCTAGCGAGATTACCGGCCGTGATCGACTTCTGCACCTCCGTTCAACATCAACAAAAGTAGATCATCCTCCCTCACTCCCCCCCTATTCTGCTCCCCCGGGATAAATCTGAGCATCCAAGATGCCCAAATCGAGGGAGTGTTTACAATCTCTAAAGAAAGAATCGTAAGATCGCGAAGATAACTTCAAAGCGGATTAATCCGGAGATTCTAGTGTTTGATATTCTCTCTGTATACATCATTAAATTTGTCGTTAAAAAAATACTAATAATAATAAAGTGTGTCTTCAGTAATTTTCGAGATATTTGAAAGAGTATGTTCTAGATCTGAAAATATTTGAGAGTAGTTTTCACCCTTACAGCTGATAGAAAAAAAAAGAAAATACGTGTCAAATATTTGTTCGAAAGCTGCATTTACTCCAAATTTCATCGAAACTAACGCTAATTTCACCAATTTAGACAAAAACTGCATTCTTAGTCATTTCCGAGTCGATAAAAAAAAGATATCAAAGGTTTCTTCGAAAGCTACATTTATGCTAAATTTCATCGAAATCGGTGACTGACGCTAATTTCACAAATTTACACAAAAACTGTATCCTTAATAATTTCCGAGATATTTGACAAAATATACAATTCTGGATCTGCAAATATTTTCGGGGTAGTTTTCACCCCTAAAATATAGCCGATAAAAAAAAAATACGTGTCAAACGTTTCTTCGAAAGCTACATTTATGCCAAATATCATCGAAATTAGTGACTAACGCTAATTTTACCAATTTACACAAAAACTCTATCTTCAGTAGCTTCCGAGAGATTTGACAAAATATGTTCTGGATTTACAAATATTTGGGGGTAGTTTCCCTACAACATTGCTGATAAAAAAAATACGTGTCGTAATCTACATTTATGCCAAATTTCATCGAACATCGGTGACTGACGCTAATTTCACAAATTTACACAAAACTGTATCCTTAATAAATTCCGAGATATTTGACAAAATATACAATTCTGGATCTGCAAATATTTTTGGGGTAGTTTTCACCCCTAAAATATAGCCGATAAAAAAAAAAATACGTGTCAAACGTTTCTTCGAAAGCTACATTTATGCCAAATATCATCGAAATTGGTGACTAACGCTAATTTTACCAATTTACACAAAAACTCTATCTTCAGTAGCTTCCGAGATATTTGACAAAATATGTTCTGGATTTATAAATATTTGGGGGTAGTTTCCCTACAACATTGCTGATAAAAAAAAAATACGCGTCAAATGTTCGAAATCTACATTTATGTCAAATTTCATCGAAAATCGGTGACTGACGCTAATTTCACAAATTTACACAAAACTGTATCCTTAATAATTTCCGAGATATTTGACAAAATGCATCTGCAAACATTTGGGGGTAGTTTTCACCGCCTGCAATATAGCCGATGAAAAAAAGAGTACGTGTCAAATATTTGCTCGAGAACTACATTTACATCAAACATACTACATATTTCATCAAAATTGACACACTTGGGTATACTTTCTCGTTAGAAACAAGAGACGTGACCGTTGATAAGTGGTTCGGTTGCGTTCGGTAAGAATCGATCGAGCCAAGGCCTGTCTTAGCTCGGCCGGCGACAGAACAGGCCGCTGCTGATTCCCCCGAGGGAGCCGCGGAGTGGCTCCGAGACCGATTAGATAGATGGCAAGCTGGCCACGGAGTATTCCGCGACTGGAGAACGAGCGGGTAGCAGCCATCGTCAGTAGCGACCAGGTAACAGCCAACAATCGAAGAAGAAGAAGAAGAAGAAGAAGAAGAAGAAGAAGAAGAAGAAGAAGAAGAAGAAACGGCGGCGGTAGGCAGCAGGCCTGTAGCGAAGCGGCGGCGGAGGGGTGGAAAGGGGGTGGTGAGCCAGAGAGCGGATAGATAGCGAGGGAAGGATGGAAGAGGGAAAGAGGTGTGGGACGCGGATAGGAACGGGAGGCAGCGAATAAATACTCGGAGATGTAATCGCCGAAGGAAACAAGCGGCGGGATTGTTCGAAGGGAATAATTGAAAGCGCCGCTTGAGCTTCTCATTCCCATTCCCGACGGCTGGTGCCGCCGCTGCTATTGCTGCACCCGGCTTGCTACTGCCCGTAGCTGCCTCTGCCGCTGCGGATGCCACCGGTAGCTACTCTCATCCGGCCACGGCCGCTCTTTCTCTCTGTGTACACACACACTTTCTCTCTCTCTCTCTCTCTCTCTCTCTCTTTCTATACAGAGGTCTGTGGCTGTGCGCTCTCACCGCGTGGCGTGCCGACGACAGTGGCGGCGCTGCGAACGTTCGACGGAAGCCGATCTTCTTCCTCTGCTAGATCATCCTTCTTACTCTCTCTCTCTCTCTCTCTCAGTCGCTCGATCCGATCGAGAAAGCTACCGTGATCGCCGCGCTCCTAATGTATGCACGATGCCGCCGCTGCCGCAAACTGCCTCTGCTCATTAACGCCCGGATCGGCAGAGAGAGTATACTGCTACGCTATTCCGTGTAGATATATGTATATGTATGTATGTAAGTACGTTTGCAGACCGATCGTCGGTCTGTTTGGACGCTGCGTCGACGTTCGTGTGAGTTTGCAGAGGGGCGATCGCGCTACCAACGACCGCGATCCGGTCTTCTTCGCCGATCCTGTCGCGCACCAGGGGGGGAACTGCGATATAGACCTCATGGTTTGTCCTTGGTCCTGCATCGGCGCTCTTTAACCACGCAAATAAAACAGACTGCCGAGGGACGCCGATGCTCGATAATTCGCAGATAGCAGATTGGTTTCCCCGTACGAAGTTGCCTTCTACAGGTCAGTTTGATGTTTCAAATTTCGGGTAGACGATCGAGAGCTAATGAGATTCCCTGTGAATAACGAAAGTGTCTCGAAACAGATCCGAGATTCTCCGTCATTCTCGTTATTATTATCTTACCAACGCTCGACCGGTTTTTATCATTTCTCCTTTGTTGCTTCGAACAGCGTTCTGAAGAACGTTCGATCGTGTAAAAAAGACGGTCTTCTAACCGTTGCATCTTTTTATCGAGGTTGCGACACCGTGACGTTTTCATGAATGATGCATCAGATCATTGTTTTCCGCTCTTTGTCCGACGCTTTTTTACTCGACGAACGTCAAGGATCATCGGTTATTATTATCATCGCGGCAAAAAAAAAAAAAAAAAGAACTAAGCCGCGCGTACGATCACGAACGATCTCGAAAACGATCTCAAAGCCAAGTGGATGAAATCATCGGGAAACTTTCAGTTTCGCGGTAGATTAGAGCCGGATAATCCGCGATACGGCCGAAAGACGGCGGATTTGGTTGCCTTTACGAAACCAAACGCTCGCTCAGCAGTGCAGTTCAACTTGGAGACACATAATTCGTTCATTTTGCGAACGAGTACAGTTGAGAATGCTAGCGAGTTAACGCGTGCTAACCGCGTAGCTAGAAAAATCGGTGCATACCTTGACACGCGAGTGATTGATTGTTCCTTTAACGCGACATTTGAAGTCGCCAGTTCCTCGAAGCGTTCAGAGATACACTGAATAATGCATGTCGATCCGCACGACGACAGTTCGGTGAAAAATTGAAGAAACTGAACGCGATGAAATGTATGTATCTATTGAAAAATAGGAAAATGACGAATTTCAACTTTCGACGTTGCAACGTTGCGCACGTTGTCACAAATATAAACTCGGCAGAGAAAACGTTGAACAATTTTTTACGACGCTGCGTTACAACTTTACGAAGAGACCTCGACATAAATGTTTAAAAGCAAACGATAAATATCTCAATGGACTCGGTATATACGAACTGAACGTTTGTTGAAATTCATTTCCGAGTCGAATGTCGCGCTTTTGCTACAATCATCTTCCGATGCACTTTGCAGCGATCTGTAAATGAGCTATAAATTTCAATTTATCTACGTAAATCTTTCCACCGAACGACGGAAAGATCTCCTTTCTTCGTCGGATTCATAGAAAACCTCTGGAAAGAAGAGTCGAGGAGGGAAAGGAGAAATGCACTTTGGAAACGGTGCACAATCGAAGGTCATATTTCATCCGTTTACCCGGCCGAGCTACCCCAGCCAAACAGACCCGCCGATCCACCTCCTCCTAGGTCTATCCCATCCGAGAGTTTCGGGGGCAGGCTTCAATAATACAGACGCTGGGAAATTGTGATCGAAGGATACTATTGGAAAGCGATACCTTAGCCGGCCTGCTGAATAAGTAATGGAACAATATTTTTAAAACGCCTATAATTCGTGGCCGAGTCTCGCCTTCGCCCTATGGCGGACCCGTATTTATCGGCCCGTGGAGTATAAACGCGGCCAAGAAAGAAGAACGATCGTTTATGGCGGAGAAGGGCGACGCGGTCTCGCGTTTTTACTCTACAATCGAAATGCTGGCCCCGCAGCCGGATTATTGCGGCCATTTATCCCCCTACGACCTAATGTTTTAATAACAACGTCCGGCGCACGTGCGTTCGTTTTCTCTCGAAAACCACCCTCGCTTCCTTCATGTGCGCTGCATCATGGCTTCTATGTAACAATAAGAATCATATCCATCCGCGTCCGCGAAGATATTGTTGTTTAAAGTCATCACGTTCTTTTCATCAACCTTGAGTCTCTTTTTGAAACTGAATAGTTATATAATATTGTACAATAAATTATAGAATAAATATTAACTTGGATAATTAAGATTTCATTAATATATATTATATATATATTAATATTGTTTTTATTAAAAATTAAATTAATAATAAAAATAAGTAAGTTAATGAAAGTTTAAAATTAATTTAATTTTAAAAATTTCACATAATTTAAATTTCAAAATAAATTTTCACATTGTATGTATTATAATTTATTTCTATTGAAAAAATACTTTAAATAAATCTTTATAATTTTATTTAAATATTATAATATTATAATATTTAAATATATAATAGTTATGTGGTAAACTATTTACTCTTTATATTATAATAACATTCAATTCAAATATATAAATTAATTTTATTTTAATCTTTTACAGTTTATACTAAATTCTTTTTGTACTCGATTTCGTGAATAATTTCAAAGTTAAAAGTTCTACTTACACATGATTAGTTCAATTAGTTCAGAAATGTAAGTGAATAGACTATGAAAAATATATCATGTTGGAAAGGAACATTTTTCGTAAATATTCACGTCAAATTTCCTTGTGATGTCATTCAAGAGTCAATAGTTATTCAAAAATGAGTTATTCACTTCGATCGAATTTTCTTCGATGAATCGCCGATTTCCCGAAAAACGAACTTCACGGTTACGAAAGCGAGCGTGAGTGCGCTTTACACGAAATGCCGCTTTTTATATTTCATTTTAATCTCGCACGTGCAAGTAAAAACGAGTACTTGCCATCAGGTTGATCTGTCGATCTATAAATAAAACGAAGCAACGAACGTCCGATCGTGAAAAAGATCTGATCACCAGCTGATCGAACGAACATTGATCCATTCGTTTGTAATTACGATCTTTCGGTAGAACGAGCCAACAAAAAAAAAAAAAAAAAAAGGAAGAAAGAGCTTGCACTTGCGAGTTTGCATTTTCTTCAATTCGTCGAATTGAATGGTGGGCCATGTTTGCACGGTGATGGATAGTTGCCCGGAGGAGAGATTTTTCCGCGTGGGAACGTTGGCCGTGATTTTCCTCGCGAGGCTCGAAAGTACGCTTTCTATGATTCGTTCGCAGAGTCGCGAGTCCCGGGCGCGTAAAAAATTAAGACGTCGCGCGCTTCTCGCCGGTGAAATCACCGGAAACCGACTTAATAATCCCGCTTGCGAAAGCGTCTCGAGGCGCGCGAAATACGCATTATCTGCGAGATATGCAAACGAGCGATATATATATATATATATATATATATACACACACAGACATCGATTCGATGAAAGCGTGCGACTCGCGACGAAACTGCCAGCCTTCGTCCTCTCGACAACGCTGTTAGGCGAGTGTCTTTACGAATAATTGTCACAAATCTAATTAGTACCTTCTTTCGAGAGTTTCAAATGACTCTCGTCTCGAAGAATACGCCTCGTCCTCGCGACAATAGGCTTCAACCGGTCTGTGCTATTGGCTCGGGCAGGCCAACAACGACATCGGGGCACCGCGTCGCGGATCGCTCGTTAAAATCGGCCTGTTTTACGATTTCGATCGGCTATAAAACTTATCTGGAGAGCTTTCTATTCCATTGGTATGTATAAAGGCGGATGGACCCGACTACTTTCACGTGCCCGCATTGGATTGTCGTGAAAGCAGGACGCACTTCTTGCGTACGTTCGCGCGCACACACACACACGTACATGCGTGTCGTCGGTGTTTATTGTACTTCTCGTTGTATCTTCTTAAGCGAGACGAGCGCGGCGGACGCACACACACTTCGTCGTTTATCGACGAGCGCGTGTACGTGTGTGTATATACGTGCGAACGTGGACGACTACGTTACGACAACGCGATGGCAAAAAGTAGCCCGAGGGATAGGAAAAAAGAACAGCAATTTATTGCTCACGATAGCGAACACCCGTACGCATGTACCACCTTCCGTATAATACTGAGAGCCAACTCGTCGCAGCTCTCCGAGAGCGTCCTTCTTTTTCTCTTTCGTCGGCGTTCTCGACCTGCCCTTTCGTTTCAGCCGGAAATCAACGCAACGTCTTGTCGTTTGACGAAGCCTCTGTTTCTTGTTTAGCCTGCACGAACGTAAACGCGCGTGATAAGGAACAGCGGGTAGAGCCTTGAAGCATTCTTTTGTACAGAGCAGAACGTTCGTTAGGAATTTGTCATACTACGAGGCGTGTTCAACTCGCGCTGTAAAACTAAAATTGAATAGGAATTTTATTATTTGAATAATTTTGAATGTTCATGGTGTTTTTCCATACGAAGCGCACAAAAAATAAGATAGGTGTTGGATTATCAACACCCGGACTATATTGAATCTATGCAAATACTGACAATGAGCTAGCAACAATCCATATAAAAGTGGACTGTGAATAGTTAGTCATAAGGGCAAGATCCAATAGTTGGTCATCTATGCTCCTTCCTCTTTCACTTGACGATGATAACTAAATATATATAAGGACATACTTTAGAGACATTCAATAGCATAAAACATTCTAAAACATTATAGAGACATTCTATATCATTAAAAGCATAAAACATTCTAAGTCATTATAGAGAGATTCGATATCATTAAAAGCAACAAACATTCTAAATCATTCTACATCATATTTAAGAGCATTAAACATTGTTAATCATTCTATATCATTCTATTTCATACACGACCACGACTGTAAGGGAATAAACTCTTCTTAATTGTAAGCGGGTTGAGTCCATTACACGGAATCCAACATAGGAACAAAATGTGTAGATATTGATAAACTTGTCCATCCAAAAAACGAGCGTTTTCAGTGTTCTCGTTAAAAAATTTTCATATTTTCTTCATTAATATAAATATATTTCTTTAATGAATGTGTCGTTTCGCTATAAAAGTAGGTTCAATATCATCGTAAATAATATAGGTTACATTGAACTGATAAAAAGAAAAAGTATGTAAGTTATGTGCAGCCCTGAACAAATTGTTGTTGGCCCAATGAGGCCCAAAAGATCTAAAAGGTTGGACACCCATGCGTTAGAACTACCAGCGACTAAAGCAGAGAATTTCCATTGGAGACTGATTAAAGAGGTGGGAAAACATTATAATAAAATATACGTAGCTTCAATTTATACATATATTTCGCGGGAAATCATTTAAATTTCCAAAAATATACTGTTTCACATCTGTAAAACTTCTAACAAGAATTATGAATAGATCATTTGGACTATTCTGATAGTTAGGCCAAGGATCAAAGTATGAAAAGTATCCGCAGCCTGATTTAACCCTAAAAATTGCAGCATTTTTACGGCTGCTTAAGTGTCGTCTTGTTCGAAACAAAAGTTCCGTAAAACTGTACAGCATAATCTCTTGCAACGTTCTGCGTATTTCTAACAAGTGTATGTCTCTTTTTGAAAAAGTTCTCCGACGCGAGAATTCAGCAACCACAAATGACAAACCGACGAACTTATCAAATTTCTCAGCCATCCCTCTGGCCAGGAAACGGGGCATTTCCCTCGATCGGGATTGCTTCCCCGGCGCGGCGACGAGCAACGAGAAGCTTCGATCGACGAACGTGACTCGGCCGGCTCCTTGGAATTGACTCATCGGTCCCTCGCAGCTCGCGGCTCTGTGTTTGGACACACGAAGTCAGCCTCGAATACATCAACGTCTCGGTACATCCGCTATATTGATTGCGAGAACACAAGATACCTGGGCATGAAAGCACGTGCGCGCGCGGGGCCGCGCGCTCACCGATGCCAGGCGAGGCGGTAGCAGGAGGAGGCGCGGATTCCGCTGTACCATGCAAGCGGAAGCCTACATCGTGATTATCATCATATCTCCGCTAGACATCAAAGACTTATCTTTCTCCCTGTTCGCCTCTCTTTCCCTCCTTCGGCCCTCTTCCCGTGGCCTTTAACGTGGCCATCTCTCTCTCTTGTTCTCCCTTTCTCCCCTGTCTTTTACCCAGCCGTCCGCGTCTCCCTTCCGGCTGCCAGCAGCCGAGTTTCCTCCCTCGCCTGCTCGCTCCGTCTTGCTTCTGTCGCTTTGCTCCTCGCCGGAGCTTTGCTTCGCTCCCGTGCTGCCGCGTGCTGCTGCCGGGCTTTGCTGCTCCCGAGAAATGACCATTTGTAAATTACTTCTCCGCCGAGCCGTGCCGAGCCGCGCCGCGCCGTGCCGTGCCGCGCCGCGTCGTCTTTCTTTGACCACGATATAGACTCTCTCTCGGTGACGATGGAATCGCTCGGCGAACGGAAGCCGCGGCTCCCCACTCCTCCCCTTCCTGCGATACTCGCTCCCCGACGAAGCCAGACTTTCTTCCTTTTCACGATCGGCCTCGAAATCCATCGGAATCAAAACGTAAAAGACCATTCCGTGCGAATGGTATCTGTCGGGGTCGATTGTCTCGTGGGCAATCTCCTGGACAAAGAACACGTGCCGGTGTTGCCCAATTAAGTGGAACGACGGCCATTAACTCGAGCCGGCCAGCAGAGAAGAGAACAGTTAGGTCCGCTGGTTTAGACGACGATCTTGGCGGGTTTTCGTTGGCAATCAGACCTCGGACAGGATCCATCCATTGTATCGGCGTTTCTGCGTGTCCTTCGAGCCGCGCGTGTATTCTTGGCCGCTTAGTCCAAGAGCGAATAACATTATAACGGGCGTGGAACAAAGAGGGATACCGGAGGAAGGAAGGAAGAGGAAAGACGGATCGGCAGGAGACAAACACATGTTGCACACTCGGTCGTCGGTTGGGGAAGCTGCTGGCTTCTTTCGTTCTACAACCCTCGGTCTACTCACACTCTCTCTTTGCTCCTGTCTCCTTGTCTCTCTCCGCGTTCCGTGCTTCTCTCTTTACGACTCGTAACGTAAGACTAACAACACAATGGAAGCAACAGCTGCATGATAGATGGCCCCGACCGACCGATTCCATCCAACGTCCGCTCTTTCTTCGAACGGGGCTCTCCGAAGCTTCTTTTGCTCCTGCGAACCGGTCGTTATCGTCGCGTTTATTCGCGGAAGCAACGGAGGGAGGGAAAAGGGAACGCGGATTGCACGGCGGAATCCGGCGCGGATTATCCGCGCTACCGATGCCGGATCGGCGTGGTGATCGGCCGAAAAACATTGAGACATTTTATGGAAAGAACGTATTCCACGTACATATGTATCTTTCTTCACAACCTCGCTACGGAATGGAAAGAATGACAACGACTCCGATTTTCATTAATTCTTTCGAGCACTCGACTGTGTCTTGTGAGAAGACATCGTGCTTGAATCTAGCCAACAGCTACCTCTTCAAGACTTTCTCTTTTTATAATTTATTGATAATTATAATATACGTTTGGTGTTGTATGATGCGATATATAGCAGTATAGTATCTGAACAGACGCTTAGAGTGAAAGCTAAATGAGTCAATTGACACTCGATAATTTACACAAACTAGGCTTCTTCACAAAAGTTTAAAAAATGACGGAAGATATTATTTCTCCAGAATTTGGAATTCTTGTGTATTATACTTGTTCTAGGGAACTAGCACTGCACGCTGATGATTGCTTTAAATTTAAACATTAGCTTAGAGTGAAAGCTAAATGAGTCAATTGACACTCGATAATTTACACAAACTGGACTTCTTCACAAAAGTTTAAAAAATGACGGAAGATATTATTTCTCCAGAATTTGGAATTCTTGTGTATTATACTTGTTCTAGGAAACTAGCAATGCACGTTGATGATTGCTTTAAATTTAAACATTATCACACGTTGGAAAGACAAAATCGACAAATATTTTTGGGTGAAATAATATTCGAACGATTATTTCCAATGCTGTGTCACTTTATTTACGAAGTGATGGTGCTAAATAAATTGCTGGTAGATGATGCAAAAAAAGTATGTCGAGGGCAAAGGATTAAATTATCCGATCGTGCCTAGACGAATTTAAAGTACAAACGAAACGAAACTGTGGTCTGTAGATCGATCTCAGCTTGTTTAAATTAATAATAATCTTTTTTTTTCTATTGCGAGTCATTTTTCAATGATATTTTTAAACAGTGCGAAGTTATAGACATTAATGAAGTAGATGTTTAATGATAGATGTTTCTCAGTACACTTGTATGATTATTATTAAACGAATGATTACACGATGTTTACGTCGTAAACCTGGTTTCTTTGAACGTAAGAAATTCTCTTAGATCAAGAGTGCCGTGAGAATTGCATGAACACTTTCCGCTCGTGTATTTCTTTGCTAATTCCTCAATTTTCTTCGTCAATTTTGCCAATGTAAAGAATATATATATAAAATACAATTTATATAATTATACATTTGTATAATTCGATGTTTGTTTCGAATCCAATTGATTTGCGTCTTTACTACCAAGTGTCATTTATAGTCTTCAGATAGCACCCTTATTTTTTCTAGAGATTTCACAGGTTCTAGAAAATTCGAGGATTCCTTGTGTCTGTTTTATGCTTTTCGTTTAACATGAATTTTACTGTACTGCAGACCTTTTTTACACAAATTATACACACGAGGGTACATATTTCTTTCGGTGACACGTGCTCTACAAATTCGTTTTTACATTATTTAATAAACAATGATTGTATCAAGCTTGGCGTTGGATGAACAACCACAATATTGGCCTCACAATATTGCCACAGTATTACTGATTGTGAGTCAGTAGTACTCCCCTAAATGTGACCTGAACACTTATTCCGGACAAATAGCATGCGTTAGTTACATTGTAACACAATTTTTGACCATGGTTGTAACGTAGAATAGAACCTTCTGAGAACTACTCTGAAAGTGTCATTCTTTTATATCCAATATACGCTCTAAAATCTTCAGTCGTACTTTCTACTTTCCACACTCGATAGCAGCAACAGTTGAAATTAATTTTCGCGTTTCGCGCGCGGTTAGGACAAGTGGCGCCGCGTCGCGAAAATGCGGCGAAAGCGTGAACGACGGTGGACGCGGAGGTGTCGTTGGAAGTCGCAACAACGTCTCTTAACCCTCAATCGAATGACGGGGCGGAAAGGCGAATGGAAAGGCAAAGAAGGAGCCAAGGCCGCTGCGTCGGCAAACGAGCTGCCGGCCGCGCTACCATTGTCATCCATTTGTTCGTACAAATCCCTGGCTATAATCATTTAATGCTCACATTCATCGCGGGCCACGACGACGGCATTGTGCTACCGGCGCGGCGTGGCGCGGCGGTGCATTAGTCTCTCGCACGCATGCGCGCTCGCGTTCGCCGGCCAAGGAGCTTAAGGCATTAGGGTGAGCTTCGTGCGAACGTTCTCCACCACCTTCGTCTCTCCGTCGCGTTCTCCTCTCTCTTGCTCTGCTTTCTTTCATTTCTTCCGTTACGGCGCGGGTTCGTTCGAAGAGCCGCGTCGACGCCTCCTCGGACGCGACTCTTCGAATTCAGAGCGGCTCGAAATCCTCGTGACCAATTAATCTCCGCGGCAGGAAATTCCACGCGTCCATTGTCGCCCGTCTCTCTTCTCTCTTCTCTCGCGCGCGTGGGTGGATGACCGGTTTGAAAAATGGCTGTCCTCGTCTCGTTTCTCTACGACTCTTCACTACGATCTCTCCATGGTTGGTCTTTTTTTTTCTTTCTTTTTTTTTTTTTTTTTTTTTGCGTCGCTTCTCGCGAGCCGATTTCCAGTCGGTTACGTGTATTTCGAGAGAGAGAGAGAGGTGGCACACGAAGAGCACAATGGCAGCGCGCGAGGCTCTTAGGCAGCGATTTAACTACGGCTCGGCCACGGATAGCCTGTTCTCCGCTGAATGCCGCACGCACACCGAGCGTGCGAGCTGCGCTTCTTTGTGCCACGCTCAAACGGCACAATGTCCATAGTCCAGGCCCCGACAATGGCCTCTACGCGACTGGTTAATATCAAGGTTCTTTGAAGGGTAGCCGGCTCCACTGGCGAAACACTGGCGACCAAAGGACTCTCTGATCTTCGATCGCCGCTACTTTCGCGCTTTAGAGTTCATCCTATCTCCCTTCCTTCGTTTCGTTCGCTTAACGAAATTCGCTCGGACGATTTTTTTCAAATTTTTCGTTTGAGGCTGGAAAGCCTCAAACCGAGTCTCGAAAGAACGAGAATGAACGCGAGACAGCGAGGTATTGATTTCCTAAGTTAGAATTATTTTCAGCGTGTCGGAACGTTGGTCTAGGATCGATTAACTCGGTCTCCGGATATATTATTGTTAGGTTGAGAGACAGCTCAATTCAATTTACTTCCGATTTATCCTGCGCTTATTATATACCGTCTGATGAATTATTCGCATTCAAATTTAGCCTCTATCACTGTTTTCAGGACCAGTTTTCACCGCAGATCACACAGGCCTCTGTAATTCTCCGAGTTACATTTTCGAGTTCTTCGTCGCACTTTGAAAAAGTCAAGTATGCTCGTATATATATCGATCACACACGAATCTCACACACACACACACGACGTCCAACAAATTGTGACAATTTGGACACATTTCCGACCGATTTCCCATAATGGTTTGGGGAAGGGAAAAGAGAGGAGAAAAAGTTTTAATTCATCGACCGATCTACTATCCTCTTATACAGGGTGGCCACTGAAAAAGTCATAACTTGTTCATTTCCAATCTTTTTTATTTTTTTTTTTTATAGGTTATAGAAAAAAATCAATTATATTTAAATTATATTATATTTAATATATATGTATTATATTATATTATATTTAATATATATGTATTGTATTATATTATATTATATTTAAAATATATAAATAAAATATTAAAAATTTGTTTAAAAACATGTGTTTTTAAAAGTTAGATTTAGACAAAAAATTTACATTGGCCAGGTTTCCCGCCGAGTGTAAGATTCGAGCAACAAATGACGGGAGAAGGGAAGAGAAGAGCAGGAAGAATTAATTTGTGGCACGTGAACGGGAGTGCATCGTACACGAACGGCGTATGAAAAATTATACGATTCCTTTGAAAAGGCTGGGTGGATGGTACACGATTTGCAAACAAGATCGGAATGCGAATCGAGTGAAATAAAACCGTTGGGGCGCGGAGGAAACGGGGATGGACGTCGGAGAAGAGAGAGAGAGAGAGAGAGAGAGAGAGAGAGAGAGAGATGCAAGGGAGATTTTGTTCTCAGGGGAGTAGTCAAAGTAACGTCGCCCTTGTCACGACGACGATCCGGTGGCATCAAACAGACTGATGTTCTCCGACGTGGCACGAAGTATTATGCCACACCGAGCATCGCCGATTGCAATCTTAGATAAGCGAAAACAAAGAGGAGACGTTCGATTGATCTTGGATTGGGCTAGGAAGAAGCTCGTTCCTATTAATATCAGCCACGAGGTCGAAGATCCTGAGTAGTTGATAGTCGAAGCACTATCGTTAATATACGCAAAAGCGATCAGTTCCTCGATTTCTGAGGAGATTCTGTGACTTCTGACGATTATTGAAAAATATTTGGAAATGATCAAACAATTGGAAGTTACGTTACAAAAAAAAAAAAAAAAAAAAAAAAGTCGTGATGAATCTATGAATAAAGTTGAGAAGGGAAAGAGCGAAAGATAATTGAAGGGAAGAATTTTTTTTAATGAAGAGAGCAGAGTCGGTTTCGTTCTCACTGGCTAGTTGTTTAATTGAAAAAAAAGCCTACCAGAGCTAGTTCATAAAGCGTGATCTACGCTCTGAAATACCTTGTCAAGCCACGGCGATTAACTTTGATTAAATGCTTACCAATTCACACAACCTACCCCACGAAATCTCGTTAAAATTAACGTAATAAATCTGTTTTACGTACGCACACACTCACACACATACACACGCTCGGACATACACTCCTCTGCCGTAGAACCATAAAATCCCATACTTTAATTATCAAAGTTTTATCGCAGCTCTCTGCGTGCGTGCGTGCAGGCCGCAGCGAGCTGCTACAGAAAAATCTAATCGCGATTTAATCGAAACCAAACTGAAAAAACTTACATAAATCGAGGATGCATTACACGTCTAATTAAGACACGATGGTTAGCTAGATAATCTCGTTCCGCAATTTTAACCGCTCAGTTAGTTAACCATATACGTTAAAGGTATAATCACGAAGGTTAAACTACAGGGTGATACAAAAGTAATCGTAAATCAAAATTTAAAGCTGCGTGAGGATAATGCATAACACGCATAACTTTTGTAAACAAAATATGCATAATGAATTAAATACACGCTGTATACGTTCAAACGTTTGATCGAAAATTTGTTTACTATTACGTAACATAATTTATACAATTCTAAAGATTAATAATAAAAAAAATGTATTATATAAGGTTCTCTGAATCTTCTACACGATGGTTTTCGCGTGGCAGGAAAGCTTAAATGGTTCAGGCTAAATCGACAATTTTGTAGAAGACGTGAAAATTCAAAATAATTCAAAATTCAAAATAATTAGGTAGAACAGAAACGAAAAATAATGATTACAATTCTGAAGACTTTTTTTCTTTGTTGCTTTAATACGATATATCGCAATATGCGCGAATAATATTATAAATGAAATTATTTCTCTATGTCCTATACTGCGTTAATTTCTTCACATCGTTGTAGTAACAAAGCCAACATTGAAAAATTCACGTAAAATTCAAGTATTAACATTTTACTCAAATTATGCGTTTATATTAATCTTCAATTCAGGTCACGCCCCACACGACACTCAAAAAATGTTAAAATGAACGCAAGTTTATCGTCGTACGATTTCATTTCATAAATTTTACGGCGTTGAAATTATTTCAATTCTCAGTGTCCGAATATTTACTTTTCATTAATAAGAATCACGTGTCTGAGCCTCCTCTCATTAATTCAGCTGCGATAAAAGTTCCCTTATTAGGGTCGATTCGCGGCAGCGAGGCGGATTCGCGCGTAACGCGCCCGTACAAAGCCAGCTGGTCGCGTCAGGTGAAGCCATTAGATTCGGACGCGATATTTCGAGACGTTTTTAATTTCTCAAAGACGCGTCCCCGCGCGCGTCTCGCCACCGAGGTCTTAAATTTACACGCCGCCGCGAGGAAGCCTTCAATTTGCACGCGAATTTATGTAGACCGTCATTAAGATCGCGAATTACGCGCGAGCCCCGAACGTGGCTCCCCTTCGTCGCGGAAGATCACGCACCGCGGCCGCGCAAATTTTTCCGTCAGGTTGAGCTCGAGTCAGGTAGCCCGACTTTGCGACTTCGCCGAGCGATCGGCTTAATTGGACGCGTGCAATTAATTTGCAAGATTGCAAATGCGTAATAAAGCTGCGTGCCCCTTTCTGTTTCCTCTTTCGTTTTAACACTTTGGCGACAAACGGACAAAACGTTTGGCCGAATACGGCATGTAATTTCCAAAAGTTCTGTAGCTGAGCACAAGGTTCTGCTATTTGTAGGTAAGTATAAGGAATATTACATCTCAGTATGATACTTTGCTCGGAAAAATTAAATATAATATTTAAAAGACTTAAATGCGTATGGAAGAAATATTGTTTTTTTTAATGAAATAAATATGATGAATTTACGGTAACTTAGAGTATCATCTCAGTATGATACTTTGCTCGAAAAAATTAAATATAATATTTAAAAGACTTAAATACGTATAGAAAAAATATTGTTGTTTAATGAAGTGAATATGACGAATTTTACAGTAAGTTAGAGTAACATTTTTACATATTTATTTTACACATGAGATACATTAACAAATGAAAACGTAGTAACAATTTAAAAAGTTTAACAGCAGCCAATAGTGGCGCCAATTTTGAAACGTAGAACTGCTACGAAAGTGTTCATTACTTGGACTGGAATAGTTCAGAGACGCGTGTCTCGGAGGCGTAATTGACGTCTTGTTCTGAGCGTACTTGAGATGATCAAAGAGAGAGAGAGAGAGAGTTTATCTCTTTGCAAAACTGAAAAATTTAAGCTGCGTTGCCTTTATGCGTTTCCCTGCAAATTTTTCTCAAATTGCTGGACCCAATCGCTTTTTTCCCCCAACCGGAGCGTTGCACTCGACACTTTCATCTTCGTTGTCACCTACACGACCACCATAACACGTAAAAACCATGGTCGTGTAACCTTCTTCGCCGCATTCCCGAAACGCTTGGCGTTCGTTACAAATCATCATCACGGGATAATAACAATCAACGTTCTCCAACCGGAGTAGAAGTTGCTGCTGGCAGAGCTCGCCGAACCGTATCGGCCGAGCAAGTGAAAAAAACTAGGAGCCGGCCAGACGGATCGAGCGTGTACTCGCGCCGCCAATAGTTTTGGCTCACCTCCCCCACTGTTTCTAATTGACCCACACGGAGTTTTCGCCGTGGAATCACCATCAGTAGCCGTCGGACTTTAATTCCGAGACAATCATCATAATTCGCCCCTTATCGACAGGGAAAAAGGGAGCGCTGGCCCGCAACCGTTCGGAATCGCGACCATTCCATTAGCACGCTAACAAAATAAACAGAGCGAGGCAAACCGGTAAATTGTAGCTGTTGCTTCGATCGTCCAAGACTCCAAAGTGCCTTCGTACTCTCCGGAGTGCACGTTTCGCTCTCGTCAAGTACTCCTCCTCCTCTTTCTCTTCTTTCTGCTCCCGTCGCCCTTCCATTTCTCTCTTTCTCTCTTTCTCTCTTGGTTTTCACCGTTCCCTCCTTTTTATTCCGCACCCGGAGAAGCAGTGCCATCAGAGAGAACTGGCGGAGCACTATCGGGAGGGAGGGAGGATGACAGGTTGGCCGTGTCCTCCCCGAGGGAGCAGCAATTTATAAATAATTGAGCCGAGTCCGGTAAAAAATGAATTACGCGTCCCTGTACAATATGAGGAGTTGCTTTACAGTGAAACGAGCAGGGGACCCGCGAGACCCGTGGCTTCGCCCGTGCAACCCGGTGAACGACGAAACGACGAGTAAAGATAGAAACAGAAAAAAGAGAGAGAGAGAGAGAGAGAGGGAATGGAAGGATAGAGATACGGACGAGGGGGATAAAGGAAGAGGAAGTAACATAAGCCGCATCAATTTTGCAATTGGAGAATTTTATGTTCGCGCGCGGCCGCGATATATTATGAACGAACAGCCACCGGTTTCCTCTTCGCAAAGTATCACGCTTCGATCGAGCCACCCACGTAGCGCCGCGGTGCCACTGCCCTTCGATTCCGATCACTGATTTTTTTTTTTCTAATCCAGCTTCCCTCGGTCTGTTACAGCGTTTCTAGCTTCAACGATTTACTAATTATTCTTTAAAAATATTCTTACGCTGACAGTTTACGGTTACGGTTTCTTTTTAATTTAATAGTTAATTTAATAGATAATTTATATATTAATTAATAATAAATAATAATATAATAATTAAAGCGCCGGTGAATCATGAAAGTGGTCTAAGTCGAGAATTTAAAAAAGAAAAAGAAGAGTTTCATCAGTTGTTTCGCGTTACACTTTTGAAGTAAACTAATCTGACGTAATTTCTAAGAAGCTGTAAAAATTGAACCTTTGAATAGAGTTGGTTGTTGTTCACTTTAGACAGTGGACCAAGTCAGTTGCATTCTCGTGAATTTGTTATTTAAGGGAAAATAATTAATTATTTTACCATCAAGTAAGAAAAGTTGTTGCCGATTTTTATCGGTCATAATAATAATTCCAGGGATATTTTCTGATTAACAACTAATGTGTGTACGATCATAAATTTTTGGAATCTGGCCATTCATTTTGGCCAAACGATCGTGATTTTTGGCTCGTCAGAAATGAGATATAGAAAAAAGAATCCATTTTTGGTAGAACGAATGAAGCAGAAGGATTGACAGAATTCAGTAACAAAAAGTGCAAAAAATATACGAAAATATCCACCTAGTTCCCTTATACACCACCGTTAGAGCAATAACAGAAGAAAAATATAAAGATATTAAGAATTCACTACCCTACATCCCACCAAAATTTACCAGAAATATTTCAAATCACTCAAGACAAATCACTCAAAATTCGATTTGTAAAGGATAAGAAGAAATTCAGAAATTATAAAAATTAATTTCTCAGGAACATGATTGTAAGATGTGAATTAACAGATTTTATTAAAATATTTTGTTTACAATAAAATTCGTTGCTTCCTTTTGTTGCAAGTTAGTTTTAGAGACATTCAGTTAATTTTGAAAATGATCTAAAAGTCATTTCAAGCTTCAAAAATCATATTTCCTGAAATACAAAATTTCACAGTCATAATAAATATTCTTATCTCACAAGACCAAATATTTCCTGAAATATATTATAAAAATATTTTTTAATTTGTTCAAACGCAAACCCTTAAACGAGAAATATGACTCAGATCATTTTCACGTGCGCCGAATTCCAGTATTGTTCACGTTATTCGATTGCAAAGAAATTCAACGTTTTAATATTTTATTTCAGCTGAATGCATTTAAACTACTTTAAATATAACACGTACATATTTTTAAACTGAACAAAGCAAATATAAATTACAACGTAGCAATAATCAAATGATTGCAATTAATTTAAACTTCTCGAAAATTCATTGATAATCCCTACAAAAGTAGTTGTTAATCAATAATTATCAATAATTGAATGGAAACCTTGAATAAAGGTCTCGTTACATTTCCATCGATATTAAATTAGTATGATTCTATAATCGTGTTAATACATATAAATTAGATATGTATTTCTTATTTAATATAAAATTTGCCTAACATTGATCAATGCGTGTCCGAAACAATCATAATGTGCCGGAAATATCGATATGCCGCAAAGTAGTGAGATAGTCCCAATTACAAGAATTGGTTGGTATAACAATGAACGCTTAAGTGTGTGTTACATACTGCTGTATGTAGCTTCCAATGGAGGAGCTTCGAAAATCGCATTCCGCGGCGCTACGACTTTTCCCAACTGGGTGGAACGATAAAGTCGTGAGAATACTTTAGGGATCGACGTAACCGATCGAGACGGAGGCCGAGGGCAAACAAGTGTTTCATCCTTTCAACAACGGAGCAACGACTTTAGAAAGTGGCATTTCGCATTCACCGATGAACCGGTTTATCATAATTGGCCTGGCGATACGCCCGAGCCGAACATTTTTGCAACATGCGGCGCGACACTTGCTGCTCGTCGAACGGTAGCTCCGCGAACGGGAGGGACAGATCGTCGAGTCGAACAATTCCAAACGTCGACGAACACCGATAAACGAGAAAAGGAAGAAAGGTGGAAAGGAAAGAAAATTAAGGGAATCGTTGACGAGAAATTCGAATCGAAATTCGAGGGACGAGAAGGAAGAAGAAGATGGGAGGGGATTCTTGGAAATTAAGAAAACAAATATTGTGGAAGCGAGGACGGATAAAAGGGAGAGTAATGCGACGCACTCTTCAGAAGATAAAGTCGGTAATGCTTTTGGCTTTCACGCAAACATCATTTTAATCCCCGTTTCGGTGAAGGTAGGTGAAGGAAGGGTGGGAGGAGCAGGGGGAGCACGGAGAGGTCGTGAACAGGGCGACGCGATGACGGTCGACGGTGGCGTTTAAGCCAGACGGAGACGGAGATGAGAGCGGAACGAAGGGACAGACGAAAGGGGGTGGAACGGGCGGGACAGGGCAACGGAGATCGAGGCACAGGGGTGGCTCGAGTTGAACCGAAGCGAGTAATCAGGGAGACATTATTTTCCCTTTGAGACCCGCCGTATTTTAATACGAAGGAAAACGTATAATCCGCTTGTACAATTTCGAGCCACCGAATTTCCCTGTCTCTGCCCGTCTCTCCCTGTCCGTTCTCCTCCTCCTCCTCCACCTCTACCACTCTCTCTTCTGTTTCGTCGAATCGGTCGCGTCCGCGAACCATCCGTCTCGAAGTGGAAATCGAAGGGTGGCGATGCCTTTCTAACGGTTCCTTTCAACCAATATCCGCGAGACAAACGGGCACGTGTTTCGCGGTTCGATGAAAAGCCCGAGAACGAAACACGAAAACGAGGTTCCTCCTCCTTCCACAGGAGATCCCACCCCACCCTCCTCCTCTTCCTCCGCGGCTTTTTCGTCGTCTCGTTTTCGTCGATCGGAGTACGGAGCGCGACCGGAGGACCGGTTTCATATCCGGCGAAATTCGCTAATGACGCAATTATATCGCTCTCGCGGGGAACATTGAACCGTCCTAATTCGCCGATCGCCCGAACCGTTCAGGAATCCCGTCGTCTCCGCTACGGAGATTCTCATTTTCGGTGCGGTGCCGTTCTCCGTCTCTTTGAACGGAGACGACCGACCAAATATAAAAGCCGGATAAAAGAAACGCTTTTATAATGCCAGCGTGTCAAGTGCGTGTACGCGTATATCTACACGCGACGGTTAGCCTGTTTCGCGTTTGTGTGCGCGTGTGCCTATAGTGTTTCCCCCGGTTTCTTTCTCTCTTCTCCGGGTTCGCTCATCGTCCCAGAGAATAACATTCACACTTTACGATTATGCCTGCCTACTTTTTTTGTCAAGCGGCCTGGCTGCACGGTGTCAACGACAGATTCACGATCGGCTCCTCTCGGCTCGCACACAGCCGCCAGCCAGCCGGGAGAGTACAACATTCAACGAACCGCCAGTTCCACATAAATCGAGATCCTTGAATTAAATAGGCAAGCTTTTAGCATCCGTAGAATCTCGCCGTTTTAATCCTCGAAAACCGAGCCCCTCTGGCTAATCTGCTGCAGTTCGACAAAGTCGGCAGCCATTGGCGCGCGCGAGTACGCAAGCACGCGTGTTTTTTGCGTTTCGATGAATATATCTGTACTTTGCTATTGTAATTTATTGCAATAACTACGTTTTGATCAAAATTTCGAGAACCACAGAAATCGCTTTCCAAGCGATACGAATATTTTCAACGATAATTAACTTCTTGCGCTGGAATGACGTGTGCCACGCACGTCGACAACTTTTCGTTCTAAAGTTGTAATATTTTCTCAGTTTTAAATGAAACAAAATGGGCAAAGCAAATAATAAATTTATTGCCTTCCAATTATTTTTATCCAGCGATATACCGATGAGATCAAAAAGAAAGCGACGAATTATTCTATACGATTTGGTCACTCGTTACGGTCCGCAATCAGTTGCCATCGCAAGTGGTTAACCCCTTGCGTTGGAACGACGTGCCACGCACGTCGAGAACTTTTTATTTCGAAGTTGTAATATTTTCTCAGTTTTAAGTGAAACAAAATGGGCGAAACAAATAATAAATTTATTGCTTTTCAATAGTCTTTATCCAGCGATATACCGACGAGATCAAAAGGGAAGCGACGAATTATTGTATACGATTTGGTCACTCGTTATGGTCCGCAATCAGTTACCAGCGCAAGTGGGTTAAAACTGTTAAAGTTTCGCATTCTTCAACTGACGATAAATCATCGTTCAACTCGCAATTAATTACGAATTATTATGTAAATTGTCGATGCGAGGTTGAACGAATCCTATTTGCAAAGACAAGTCGATCAAACGTCTCTCGCAGCTTGAAATTTTTATTTCAGAAGTAAACGGTTAATAATAAAGCTATTTCTAGCGAATAACGTTCGATCTTTCCTACTTTGTGATAATTATCAAGTCGGTCGGGAAACAATTGCGCTTTTTCATCTCTCGCTTTCAAACACACGTATCTCAGCTTTCAAAGTTTTTTATCAATCAAAGCTACAACCTTAAAGCTACAGGCTTGTTTATCTCAGTAGAATTCCGGGCCGATTCTGGAGTCGATCAGTTTTCTGTATCAGTTTGGTTTTTAAAGAGTTTATCGTTCGAGAAATCTGTTGGATGAGCGCATCTGATGAATAAACGGCGGATGAGGTAAAATTTCGTATCCCAAATCATTCAACATTTGGAGAGTAATTGCTGCAACGTGTTATCAACATTGGAATGAAATTTATCGAACCACCATTACATCGTATATATGTTGACAATATCCAAGCGAAATGCATTGTTGTCTTTATACCCTATCTGTTTCTGCTGCTTTGAATTCGTAAAGAAAAATTGCTTCAACTGGCTTTTCATCCAATGCCCAATCAATTGGCAAAAATTGGAACGAAATTGTCTTTGAAACAGAAGCGATTGATTCTAAAATACAGACCTTCAAAATTACACATTACAATTACAATCTGCAAAAAAGAACGAGGGAAAGTTACAAAACATAAAGAGCGCAATTATTTCCCGACCAACCTAATTATAATACAGTGCGTCCTTTCGAGAATTTTTCTTTCACATAAAAAACGTTACGTAAGCGCAATTTTTACGTCGAAACGTGAAGAAAGGTTTACGGGAATCCGGTTAGGAAGAGCCAATTGAATCCATGCTTTAACACGGTAGTTGCGAGCATCCGCTAATTTTCAAAGGAAACACGATGGAGCGTAAAATATTCGCAAGTTGCGTGCAACTTCCCTGAATCTGGCGTTTTATTGCGAGTCTCTGTGTTGCGCAATTTGCTTGAAACATAATGCAAACATGGCGCGATGGACGGAACAAAGTGTACTCGCATTATCGAAAGGGAGATTCACGAACCCATTGACAAATATTTGTATTAACTATATTTGCACTATCTACACTACGGGGTTGCATTTTTCACTGAGCAAGTATTTGCCCTTCTCAATTAGAAAAATGTGTGTCGGAGGTAAAAGGGGGGGGGGGGGGCCCGAACGCGATTGAAACGACGTTCCAACGAGTGCAAAAGTAAAGTGGATAATATTTTCAGATTCGAACGTGTGTCTCGAGCGATCGAGAAATAATTAATTCATTGTCCGAATGATTCGACGTTTGAAATTATTCGAACGCTCGCGATTCATCAAACGAACCGCGGAATTATTTTCTTCGTGTGTCGAATGATAAAAAATTCGTCAGACAGAGCAGAAATTTTATGTATTCGTAACGTCACAAACGACAAATTGGAACTCTCGATGGACCAGGAGGAACCAGCGGCGAGGAATTTCGTGGCGAGACGCGCGAGCGCGCAGCCAGCGGTGTTCCTCCGCGCGTGAAAAGTGTCAGGGAAAATAGAATCGTCCAGAAATAACCTTTCGAAACGATATTTCGAACGGAAGATGAAATACGCGACTACGTCGACCAAGTATAATAGCAGAGAAATAACACGAGCCTCTGTTCTTTGTTTCTTTCTCTCTTTCTCCCTCTCTTTCTCTCTCGAGCCCCGTATTTTATCCGATATTTTTGAAATACGCGACGCGACCGTACGGTGACCGGATGTCGTAACGACGCACCGACAAAAGCACCCTGGCCTTTCTCTCCCGCCGGTTCCTCCTCTCTCTCTCTCTCCTACGTTCGCGTTTCTTTCTCGATCCTCGATTTTCTCGACCGAGGGTTCGTCGCTCGCGCTTTATTCGCGACTGCATTCCACGCGAGCGGATTCCGTTATCGCGGCTCCCCTGATTAGCGATCGGATCCGTGGGTAACTTGGAATTTCTGCAACGTCTTTTCGTGGATGAATTTTTCTTCATTCATTTCAGCAAAATTTAGCAAAACTGTATCTAATCAGATGGAAAGGTACCTTTGCTTTGTGTAATGGGACACGCGCCGCGCATACAGCGAAAGAGTCATGAGATAAAACAGAGGATTACACACCTGTTACTCGTGTTTTCAACGCCACGATATTGAAAAAGTCGCGGGAATCGGAGAAAATTACGAGCGTCGCGGCCGCAGTAAAAAATAACCCAAAGGCTTCTCTTCCGTCGCGATTTTCACGGCGCGTCGCGACGCCGATTTCACTGCCATTTGCTCCGAATTTTTTTTATTTTTTTTTTTTCTTAAGCTTTGGAAATCTTATTTGAGATTTATTTACAGCTATATCAGTAGAATTAACTGCAAAATACGAATATAAATAAGAATAGAATTCTTAAATAAGAAAAATTCACTTTTGCTATTCATTGTAAAATGTAGGTAAAAACACTGTATATATTTGTAATTTTAGCACATTTTAGAATATCTCGAGGCAACAAAACAGAAAACTAAAATAAAATCGATAAAATTAAAAATTTTCACTAGCTGAAAAATAAAACTATAAACTTTATATATAAGGTTACAGTCTTTGGGGAAATAAGAATATACAATTCTTAAATAAGAAAAACTTGCTATTCATTGTAAAACGTAGGTAGAAACACTGTATATATTTGTAATTTTAGCACATTTTAGAATATCTCGAGGCAACAAAACGAAAAACGAAAATAAAATCGATAAAATTGAAAATTTTTTCAAAGAAACAAACCAAAAGGAATTTATCATTTTGTTATAATTTAACTCAATCGTACATGTACTGTGTTTCCGTCATCGCCATATAGAAATAATTAACACTCTCAAAATAAAGCAAAGCGCTTAAAGGGTTAAGACTTTCACGAGTGAACCAAGGAGTTCAATTTTCAGTATAGCTTCGTTGCTCTGAATTTAACACTAAAACTACCGACGACTAAATCGTAAAATGTCCATCAGAGATATTAAAGAAATAAAAAAATCTTTATAACACTTATAAATAGGGCACATAAGCTTCTATTCGTGTATTTTACAAAAAGTCATTCAAGCCTCCAAAAATATATTTCTACATCTATAAAATAACAAGAATATTGAAATGGTCATTTTGATCATTTTGGTAGTTCTAGTGTCACCTACTCTCTCGTTCTCTCACCGGCTTAAGAAACGGATGGGGAATCTGGAATCGGGAACCGAGAACCGGTAACCGGTCGCGAAACATCGTCCGATTGTTTGCCCAGAGATAAGATTAAGGATACAAAACTTTCCCACCGTCGAAAATCGTCAGACCGCTGCACCGTTCTCGCGTTCTGGCGTTTTATCGCCAACGATACGCGATTTATTGACAGGCGAGCGATATTTGCTCGCGTTGTCGCTGGCGCAACGTGTCAATATCTTTACGAATACAACAACGTTCGATCCGAAGCGATTTTGTTCGATCGTGAGCCGTTCCTCCGCGTTGCGTCATCGTCATCGTCCCTCCGCTTCCGCTAGGTGGGGCGATGTACGCTCGAATTGAAAGAGCAAACAACAGCCAACACGGCTTTTTGTTTCGCCGTTCTCGGCGAACGAATGAAGGATAATCTTTCGAAGGCGAACGAAAAGCAGAGACACTGACACAGTCGCGAGTTCACGAGGAATTCCTCGTAGTGAAAATTGATTTTGAAAATCAGAATCGACGGGGATTTCGTCGTAGCCGAAAGCTGTTTACTCGAGATAGTATTCGAGCCGCGAGGAAAGGGTCGACTCGACGATTTCAATGGGTCTCCTCTTCGGGATGAGTGACGCAACTCATCCTTTCGACTCTTCCTTTCCTTCTTCGCGAGGTGTGATGCGCGGTCGCGCGATGGTTGGTCGGATCTCGGAATTCGAAGGCTGTTGTGCATTATCTTGCAGATGTTTGCTTTCGTCCCGCGGTCGTGTGTAATCCGCCGGAAAGTTCGCGGAGATTAGAGGCCCGGGTAAATATTGGAGTCTCGGTCGAAGGACGTTTGATCAAGTTGGACAGTGTTGAGCCTTTCAAACGTGTAGCGAAATTGGCTCGTAAGTTTTCTTCAACACGTTTCGTGAAACTCTCAAATTTGAAATTTGAAATTTTCATTGCAAAGCGAAAAATTTTTCAAAAATTTGTTATAAAGTCATGTACTAACATCTTTTTTGACATCAACTCAATTCGGTGAAAAATTTGTTATCAAAATGACATTAAAGTAAATATTATATATAGTATTATTGTATAGCATTACGTAATACGATATAAATTATTATTATTTGGCACATAAACAATAATATTGAAAATATTTGGAACAAAATGGTTTATTATTCCGAATTAATTTTAACATCGTTATGAAATTGTTTGTTAAAATAATATGACTTAAAATCAAATTTTGATGCCTTGCAATTCATCTTGAATTCTAGACTCTTCTTTTGATAATTATTGTTTCTCTGCGCTGTTATAAAAATTGTAAGACATACATCAGATGGAAAACTATTAATCGTAATAGCGTCAGGCGTATACGCAAGTAACCAAAAGTAACCAAAAATATGATAAAATATATCTATTTTTTAAAATATTAATCTATTATTACAATTTTTCATTTTTTTCTATTTTTTTGAATGTGAATCCATTTTCAAAAATTTATTTATTTCTTTTAGGCAAATCTAATTGCAAATGACGTGGAAGAGATATACGTCAACGTCGACGTGACGGCAACGCGAAAGATTTGGTTTACGTAACATATAAAAGAAACTAACAGAAAAACAGTAGAACGTATAAAAGAAGAAATAAAGAATATCAGAGTAGCGTAGTTAAAATAAAAGAAGCAAAGAGCGAAGAACAAAGTATCAAGGAGTCCCAATGGAGACAGAAAACCGCAGATCGACAGATATATATTCAAGAAGGGAAAGGGAATCGCGTTATTCGCAACGACGCTTAAGACTCGGTGTGCGCCGATTCGAAGAAGACGTAAATCGCGGCCGTAGCCGAGATAATTCTCCCCTAACCGGCGAATCTTGCGGGTTTCGTCAACCGGCGTAATTCGATTCCCTTTACGCAATTTCGTCGAATCGCGGTTTCCCATTCGCGAAACTCGGCTGCGACGTAACGGGTGTTCCCAAACCTGCGCGCGAGAACGATCGGTAGACCGGCGAAGGCAACGCGGCAACGTCGATCTGCGATTTCATCGATAAAAATATAACACGTGCTACCGTTTTCAAGTCGAGAAGCCAAACAATATTTACGGGACGTTCGTAGACAACTGGTGGAAAGTTAAACGAACGGACGCGAAACCGTGATGAAGAACAAATTTTCTTTGTCCCGTTGACTCGTCCATGCGAAACCTACACGTTCTTATTTAATTTCTATGTATAATTTATTAAAATATTTATTTAATTATTTAGAATGTAATTTATTTATGTATTTATTCTATAAGAGTATGTATTATATATTTATAATATATTTATACGTTTATTCTATAATTTCTATAAGATATTGTAATATAATATATTGTATAATATATAAGATATTGTATTATATATTTATAATATATTTATATGTTTATTCTATAATTTCTATAAGATATTGTAATATAATATATTGCGTCTTAACATACAATATTATCTTACATATTGTATAATATATAAGATATTGTATTATAATACATGTATTATATATATTTATATATTTATAATATTATTTATTTATATATTTATTCTATAATTTCTACAAGATATCGTACTGAGATATCGTACAATGCAATGTAATACAGTTTATTGTAATACAATATCTCATAGAAATTAAATAAAAACGTGTACACACAATGTCTTGTGTACATTTTATAATATCAAATATTTATAATCATTTAATCATTTCTATTTTTTAAAATTCAATGACATTCATCTCGTTTTAATTGTTCCAAAATATTTATAGAAATACAGTACTGACCGTCGTATCAGCCAGCGTGTTGATTTTAGTTCAAAACTGACGATTCTAAGTCTAGTGCCTTCAAACCAACATTGGTCCAACACTAAACACACCCGCACTTTATAATGTATCTACGAAAGGAACGCAGGTAAATTATCAATTTAACATGAAAACGATGCCCGAAATAACATTTCTAGATAACAAGAAAGAGAACTGGATTTTTCATTTCTTTTCTTTTTTTTTAAGCAAGAGTTAAGTGACAAAAGGAGAATTTGAATGGAGAATTTGAAATGAAATTTTGAAACCGGTCGTTTGACCAGTCGTTTGGTGCGTTTAGTGTCGAGGCATTAGGCTCAAGATGAGCGAAAATTTTCTCGACCGACCGACGAGACGGCAGAGTGAAGTGGAATCGGAGTGGAATCGGGGACCACGATCGGCAAGCGGTTGGTACGATCTCGAAGCGCTTGTAAATTGATCGCGGCTCGCGTCCCGGCTGAAAGCGATCTGCTCGTTAAGTACTGCAGCAGCGTTCCTCCCGGCGAGTCGCCGGCTGGAAAGCAATCCGTGGCGTGGATCGAGATCGAGATCGAGAAAATAACGATAAAACGTGACGCGGTCGCAATTAATGGCGGAAGAGGTAGAGAGGTATCCGGCCGCGATTCAGTGCCCTCGCCGTCGCGATCGACGACGTTTCCACCGTACGGCGAACGTTTACGACACACACGATGCAACAACACGCTCGGACATCGATTCCAACGTGCGTCTACGTACCCGATGAGATCCATGGAGATGGAGACGACGATGCCGATGCGTTGGCCGATCGTTTGGCGAAAGCTGCGCAGCCAGCGAGAATGCTCTTCTCGTCGTCCACTTCTCTGCTGTCTTCCTCCACGCACACCGCCGCGATCCACAAACACGAGCGCGCTCGCACGAACGCTCGCGTGCGTTTCTCGTTTGTAAAGGAACGCGCGCGAGATACCGAAACGAACGGAGAACGTACGGTGGAACCGGTGGTTTGGCAACGGGCGACGACTGATCGATTTTTCGCGGGTGTTTCCTCCAGGCGATCGCGATCGACGAGACGACGGTTTGTCCAGTTTTCGCCGCGCCACCCCGTATATCGCATGGGAAAATAAATCTTGTGGACACTCACCGGGAGGGGAGACTGGACACTGGACGCTGTCACCGGACACGGGTTGCAGCGACTGCAACAGATCGCGTGCGTGAAAGAGAGGAGAGGACGGCTATCAATGGCTGCATTATACAATACCGGTGAGCTGGTGTACGCGGAGCGTTGGTGTGAGAGCGCGCGCGTACGCGACACGGGACGCGCGAGTATGTAAACGTAGACGCGCGAACTAAACCGGGTCCACCGATCGAACCGAGCCAACAACCACTGAACGAATCGAAACGAAACGAAACTAAAGAACCAAAGGAACGATCCGTGGTACCGTGCGAAGAGAATCTGTCTCGCGCGTACGACCCGTAACGCGCGCTCAGTAGCAAAGCGGGAAGACGAAACGACGAGGTGCGAGAGGTGCATGCCTGTGCTCCACCCTATTTCTCGGGTTTACTTTTCGACGAGCATTTCGCCGATTAGATATCGATTCTTTTGCAAACACTGTGCTGCACTGTGGGACCGTTCGATTATTCTAAAGCTAAAATTCCCAACGAACGTCCGTATCGATGCCTCTTCAACGATCGCCGAGTGACGAATACTTTATATATACAGGGTGTTCCCGGGTTAAATCGCCAAACTTTAGATATGAATTTAGAACCCCGAAACAAACAAATTCTCTCCTCTGGAAGCATGCTCGCAAATGCTTCCTTCGAGAGATATTTACTACTAAAGTTGTAGGACTTGGTAATGTATGCCAACGAAATAATTCAGGCTTATCACGTATATTGTTGAAGAAAATTGTTGTATCTGTTACTAAAAATAATTGTGATTATTGCAATTAATATGTTGCATCAGCTTGGAGACAAGCATTACACCTATCAATAACAGAAGAACTGGCCGATTGACACTATATATGAATCTAAGTCCCAGCGTCACCATTTTCACTGGCCTCTCTTCGCTCATCGCCTTCTCTCCTTTCAACTACCTGACTGCACAATGCTCTTTGTCGCACGGGTTGCTCGCGGTTACTCGCGAGTGCATTCTTTCTATACCTGTCCCGCTCTGTTTCATTCCCACCTGATTCGATCCTCGTCCGCCGTTTTTACCTTTCTTTCTGCCCTCTCGTCTCGATGCCTGTCCCTCTCCTCTTCCTTGCTCCTTGCCCGGTGCCACCGCTCGACCGGCCTGACCTGTTCACGTGTGCGCCACAGCCGCAATAACTATATCCAGCCGCGCTTTTTTGTCACCCCGGTTCGGTTCTTACGCACGCTCTTACGGAAATGAATTGAGTTATTGTAAAATCGTGTCCGGCCGGGTATAATTGGGTCCACGCGTGCCCCGACGGCCGCAACCACGTCCATTTTGCACAGTGGCTCGCCTTTCGGCCGTTCCACACGTGTATCTGCCTCTAGTGGATCGAACGAGATGAAGAAACATCTCGATCCAGTTCGGTACGATCTCGTTTATGTAAAAAATGCTTAGATCCATCCTTAGATCGAGTCGAGATATCTAAATACATCAGTCCGCGAAACGGATTGGTCCCGTAAGTAATGTCGCATTTTCACGGTAGGTGGCGGTGTTTTGTTTTTCCGTGATTTCTAACCTATCAGGTACAATCGTACTGTTAATCGTCGACACTTTGAAAGGTTAGTTGAAAGAGAGCATTAAGTTTGATCTTGCTGTGACGAGAAAACGTGTTTTCGAGCAATTGTGCTTGGTGATTTTCTAAAAGAAGGGATGAATGAGAAGAGAGATTCGCGACGTTCACGGCGATGGTGGTGTAAACGTAAGAACGGCGCTAGTTTACCAAGTTTCGTAATGGAGATTTCAACCTACCAGCGATGATATACGTATATATCAAGAAAAAGATGTCTATTATTTTACACCCGAAAATGCGAAATTACTTATGAGACGACTCAATGGCAACATACTATAATAAAGTAAGCAGAAAGTCAAATTGAGAAGTATCCCAAAGTTTTCAACTTTCGGTGAAAGCAAGGATTTAAACGAAGGATTGTTTGACTCAGTTCTGAATTTTTCCAGGCTGGAATTTTACAAAGAGTGAGACTCGTTCGGTTTATCGCGGTACGGAAGCATCGAGTGCAAAGATCCGAGGGACGCGTTCCGCGGCTTTTTCAAGGTGAATACAGGCGCACTCGGCGCCCCATCCTGAATGAACAAGCGCAATAAACAGGTGTTGGTGCTCGACTCACCGGCTTCGAATCTCCTTCCAGCTGATCGGCTTTATGGCCGTGACGACCCCATCCACCGTCGAACAATTACGCCGAACATCAGGAAGCGCTCCGTTCTGCGAACAGAAGAATCATCGTTTTATTAACACCACGAGATAGACGCGTTCAGCGTTACGGTACTCTGCTTCGCAGAGAAGAATCATTTCCAATTGTCAGCGAGTCAAAGTGTCTTGCTTGTATAGGGTATATACGTACTGACTTTCCCGCAATGGTATCTCGAGAGCTGATAACAGGTATCGGAGCGAGTATCTCGCAGATTACGAGATCCAGGCATGTTTGAATAGCAACCTGGCGTAATAGTTTGCTCGGCGTAAATCGTAGTACGCTCATTCATAACTATTTTTCTCTCTTTCTTTTTTTTTAAATAGAAGGCGATATATTTAGAAATAAAAATTATTAAGGTTATCACTGACGAAAGGTTCCATGGAAAAGTTTCCGAAAACCGAGGATTCGTTAAAATATAAGGTTTCTACTCATCTATTTTTTTTTGTTTTTTGTTTTAAATAAAACATCTAATTTTATTAATTTTAAATTAAATTTAAATTGAAACAAAAATCTGTAAAGAAAAATGAAAAAAATTGCGGATTTATTTTAGTAGAAAGTGATCTCTGGCCTACTCTAATTTTTCTTTTTAAATAAAACATCCAAATTTATTAATTTTAAATTAAACTTAAGTTCAAATGTAATTTTTACATTGCGTTTCAAATATGTAAGAAAAACATGTAACAGAAAAAATTGCGGATTTATTTTAGTAGAAAATGATCTCTGGCCTACTCTATTTTTTTTTTTTTTTTTTAATAAAATCCAAATTTATTAATTTTAAATTAAACTTACGTTCAAACGTAATTTTTACATTACGTTTCAAAAATATGTAAGAAAAACATGTAACAGAAAAAATTATGGATTTATTTTAGTAGAAAGTGATTTCTGGCTTATCCTATTTTTTTTTTTCTTTTTAAATAAAACATCCAATTTTATTAATTTTAAATTAAATTTAAGTTCAAGCATAATTTTTTTCACTACGTTTGAAAAATCTGCAAGACAAACATGTAACAGAAAAAATTGCGGATTTACTTTGGTAGGAAATGATTTCTAGCCCACCCCGTAGAAAAGATACGAAACTCCGTTCCGCGCCGACGAAAGAACTTGTTGCTAACGCGTTCTTGGTGGACGCAGCGCTCGATTGTCCCGATAATTGATAACGCAGCGACGCAGGCGGCGACCGCGGAGCGGAGAATTTGCACGGAGGTCTCTGGCAGAGTTCTCGCGACCGACAGATACGAAGGATCCTGCGTGGAAACAAAGGACGATGATTCAGAGGCAGTAGGAGAGAAGTACCTGGTAGATGACACGAGATTCCACCGGAAGGTGGGCACTACGTCACTGTCTTTTTCTTCGGTGCCGGTGCCTCCGAGCTGGAGCTGCGGGGAACGCGCGCCGCGATAGACGGTTTTCGACTCGAAATCCCGGCATTCTTGCCGCCGCGTGGAATCCGACGGTGTTAAATGAACCGTCCCGAGGAAATATAATGTTCGCCGAGCGTTCTCTCTCTCTCTCCGTTCTCGTAATTTACAGCCGGCCGAAATCTCCCGAGTCGCCGGACCAGACTGATCTCGCCCGCTGACGAGAATGCTCGGAGCTCGAAGCTCGACGAGCAGGTGCTTCCCTCGGACTCGCGCGTCGCGCTGTCGAGAGGACACCTTTTGTTAAGAAACGAACCATAGGCCGGGATGAAACGGACGATAATGTGGGCGGACGCTGATCCTTTGTCGAGACAAAACGTCGTCGCGGACATTCCGCTGGAAAATATTTGTACGCGCTGCTTTTTCAATACCGGTCAGCTGAGTCCGCAGGAGATTAGAAAGTGGTTGTCTTGAACAATGCGCGTGACGCGTAAGAAGAAAGTTTTTTGAACAGTATGGCCACAGATACGCATTAAGCACAGGAACGCTCAGATTGATTTCACTGATTTCAACCGAGGTTTAGAGGTTTATACACAGTCACGGTGTATGATTTAATCAAAACAAACAATTGATTACGAGAAATTCCTCTGGCCAGCGAAGCGTTCCGTGCCTACCTCGCGCGCACGGGGTCGAATTTCAAACTTTCTAATGCGAAAATCCGATGACGATCATTCCTAATTGGACTTGGATTCCGATGTTTTCGCGCGACCGTCAAGACGACCAATCGCGGGGTTTGGTGATTCGCTCTGTCGAGAGAGAGAGAAAGAGAGAGAGAGAGAGAGCGAGGTCGATCGATTCGCAAAGTCGGGACGACCGAGCCAGTCGGAGCATCCGTGGCACGTGGGCGTTCCTGGCTAGCAGGCAGCCGTAAAGTCGTTAAGTAGCCACCTCGAACTTTGGGGGGATAAGGAGATGATGGATCATTAGCCTCGGGAATCCTTCCTCGGGAACTTTTGCCTAGTCAGTTGAGCGCGCCGCGTGCCTGCGATTTTTAGAGAAACCAAATCGGCTCGACCGATCTCAAGGTTAAGAATCTTGTCCCGCTCATGTACATTTTCATCGGTTGGAAGAGGAACACGGTTCGTCCTTAGAAGAAACGCGAATTGGTTTTTTTTTTTTGGAAAATGACAGCAGAACGACATCTCTCTTTCTCGTGTAACGAGTTTTATTAAGGGATAGTTTGATCGAAGCACGTTGATATTTTTATATCGAAAAATTTAATTTCTTTTACTAACATTGTAGATAATTAATTTATAAATATATCAGTTTATACGATAAAACCTGGCAATTCTATGAATATATATATATATATGTGGACGTTTAACCTCTTGCCACGCACGTCGAGAATATTTGGCCTAAAATTGCAATATTTTCTCAGTTTCAAGTATATTGAAATACAACACAGGCAAAACAAAACTTCTTAGTAATCTCTATCCAGTAATATACCGATGAGTTCAAAAAAGAAGGCGAATCATTGTATACGGTCTGGTCACTCGTTATGGTCCGCGAACCAGTTACTAGCGCAAGAGATTAAAAGCGCTACTGTATATGATACCGATATTGGCGCCTAGCTCATCCCCTCTCTTCCCTTCAGCGCCAATTCGCAGAATACACCTCCTCACTTAAAACGTTCGCTTTCGGTCCCGAACTGTGGACGTTTAACTGGCAACTATCGTAAAACCAGTCAAGTAGAAATAGTCGAGTGAGTGATCCAGCAGGGACGTTGAATCGAACCGCAGAGAGAATTCTCTGAACGCAGCCTGCGTGTAACTACCAACGTTAACAAAATAACCGTCGTACTAAATTGGTGATCGTGGAAGCGCGACGCCTGGCGGCCATAAAGGCGCTAAATGGCCACTTTCGACCGGCGAAGAAAGTGACGTTGGTGCAATAGCTCCGTCCGAGGTGACGGAGAAAGGAGGGACAGGGAATCGCGTGGTACCAAACGGGGAACTGCGTAAACTCAGCTCGCATTAAACGCAAATTCTCGAAAACACAAGAGTGGGGGGAGGGGGAGGGGGAGAAGGGAGAAAAACGGTGTGTCGGAAGGTCGTAATAGTTGGAAGCACGATTGCTTCCTCCCGTTTCTTCTCGTGAACCACGTACAGCGAATCCTGATAAATGTAACGTTCGCGCCATTACCCACGCGCAGGAAGAGTCTTGACTTTTTTCTCCGTTTGCTCGGCAATCGCGCGTTTATTGGCCGACCAGCGCCACAAGTGCAACAAGAAGGAAGTTGTTACACAGGCGGACAACGTGCCTAGCGCAATGCCGCGTCAAGATCGATTCTACCTTCGTCTGGTTCTCTTTGGCATTTTACCTCTTACCAGGAACCTTCCTTGGGTCCGCTGTATGTTGGTGTATTAAATACGCTAGTGACGCGTGGGCGTTCTTAAGAAACAAGGAAGCGCGCGTGGCCGGCCATTTTTGGCCCTGGTGAAACAGACCAGTAACGGACCAGTCTCTCTCGTTGTTTTCTTTCTTCCTTCCTTGCTCCTCGACCGAAGCAACGCGGCTGGCAGATTTTTCCCTCTCGTCGGGAAAGCGAAGCGGTCGTTATCGGTGTCCAGATGGCCGGGATAACGCAGCCGCTCGGACACTCGGACAAAGCGCCATTATTTACGGGCGAGCCGATTGGCCGGTGGAATTTAGGTGTGCTCCGATTTCTAGACCGCGCGAGGAACACACGCGGCAATTTATAGCATCATTGTTGCCTCTATTGTAGTGCCACCACGAGCGTGGGCGAGACGCGCCTGCGACATTACGCCTCGCGAGAACTCTTCCACTGTTTCTGCCTTCCAGCCGCGTGCATCGCTCGATCCGTTGATGTTCCAGAAAACAAGCTCTCGTTTGCACGACATTTGCCAAACCCACTCTAGCAGTCGATCCTCTGGTTCATCTACCGAATAAACGAAGACCGTTCGAGAGAGCCAGACGATGCATCGAGCCTCGAGAGGCAAGGATCGGCGCACTCCGTTCGAAGAACGGACCACGGTGAGCGGCGGCGACGGCTGCGGCGGCCGCAGCAGATGAACAGCTGATTAAAGAGCGCGTACGCGTTACGGGAGCCGGGGAAAAGAAGTAGCGGTTCGAAGGATTCAGGAACAATCGGGCCGGAGAGGAAGGCGAATCGGGACCGGAAAGCGAGGCAGGCGATCGGTCAGGTAGGAGTCCGGTAGGCGAGCTGTTTGCCGGTTGGAAGGCGAGTCTCAGCCAGCTCGCGCTGGAAGGATGCTGGAGAGGCCGAGTGGTGGCGGCACGGCCGGTGTGGTCAGGTGGTTCGCAAGGACGCGGCAGGCCGTTCACCCGTTCACCCGTTCCACTCTCCCCCTCCTACCGCCGATCCTGCTTAGCTCTGTCCTCTCCTTTCTCTCTCTCTCTCTCTCTCTCTCTTTCCCTCGCGTCCGAATCACGCGGCCCTCTCCTCCTCGTATGGCGACTTTGTTCGTCTCTCGCAGCCTCTTCTCTCTGGCCACCCCTCTCTCCCCTAGCCGCTCCTTCACCTGTTTCTTCTTCACGCTTCTTCCCTCCTCTTTCCTTCTTCGGACTTCTCCTCTTGTTCACGTCCACGGTGGTTCATTGGGCGGCTGTCTCCTTGTCTTCTTCTGGATCCGAGTGCGCGGCACAAGCACCGTGGCTCGACTAACTAAGTTACACTACAAGGTATTCGTGGGTACTTTGAATCGTACTCGCGTTAACGCCGATAACTAGCCCGTTATACGCCGCGGTCTTCCTCTTTCCAATCGATAACGCTCTCGTCTCGTGTCTCGTGTCTCGTGGACTTTGAACGATTGATTCTTTCAGTCAAGTTGGCTCTCGCCATTTACACGTGTGAGACAACACAGAATCAAAGCTTTGGATCGAAAGTCATCGAACGGCTGTCGGAAAGATTCACGCTGACCCACAAGCCCAACCTGCAAAGATGGGAACACTGAAATACAACGGATCATGCGACTAACATTCCACGAAAGTAGATTGAAATCGAGGAGGATCTACTTTGCTCTGAGACACTTCCACTCGGGCATAGTTGCCAATAAATACTCGTTTAACCCCTAAGCATTTATGTCGAACGAAAAGATAAAATATTTTTGTTTAACGTCGTGTACAAAAAAATTCGCTTTTGCTATTTATAAAATTTATTATTATATTATTAAGTTAAGTTTATTAATTATTATTATATTACTATTTCATTATTATTATTATTATATATTTATTATTATATTTGTAAAATTTATTAGGTGAAAAGATTATGTATATTTGTAATTTTAGCATGTTTTAAGATATTAGAAATTTCTCGAAGAAACCTAACGAATACAAAACTAATCCTACAAGATGTTCGTACCTTCTAAAAATGAAATTCGAAAAGAATCGAGGTAGTTTCTTATTTTACACAATATCATTCTTCTCTCTAAAAACAAATTAAATTGATCTCTCTAATCACTTTAACTTTGCAAATATTTGATCCTTTACTTCTTCTTGAAAAATGAACTGATAAAAATTCAAGTCCTTTCCTCCACATTTTAAATTTTTAATATACAATATAAATTTTCAAAGAAACAAAATGTTCTGTAAATGTCAATAAAATTGAAAATTCTTCAAAGAAACACCAACGAAATCTGTCATTCTATTATAATTCAACTCGATCTCACAGCAAGTGCATTTGCCTAGATTAAGCACACCAGCACACAAACGTAACGAAATTAAAATGATTAAAAATGTCCCTCGACGAGATCCGATATTTTCGATCAGGAATTGGTCGCGAACAGTGATTTGAATCGGATAGTAAACGTCAGGAGCGTTAATCGTGGAAACAGACGAGGGACAACGGATCCTCGGAGACTTTTCGCACGACCAGCGACGATTCGTTTGCATTAGCGTTTCCTTGCCTTTCCGCTGACCTCCAGGCAATATATCGCGACCGGCCGATCACCGTAATTCGCAAGCAATCTTCGCGTGGTTCATATTTCAGATCCCGACTAGAGAGGCCCGCGCGCGCTCGCGATCCTTCCTCCTCCTCTTCTTCATCCTTCTCGTCTGTTGATGAATATTATCGAAGCTACGGTACTCGACTCGACACGGTGGTTCGATCGACCAGCATCACGGTGGGAATTAGTCGGAGAATTTTTCGGACGATTAGTTTATTGTCAATGATTGCGTCTGATCGGTGTTATTAGCGTTGCTGTTTATTAGTATTGGCGGTACCGTTAGGCATCGCGCGTTGCATGAAACTGTGAAAGTACATTGTCTGGCACTGGTTCACGGTAGTGGTAATCACGATCGAATCTTTTTTCTTTTCTTTTTTTTTTTGCGTAATTTGTCGACTAAAGATGGAATGATTAAGTTAAGAGAGACAAGTTTATCGTGACGTATAGCAGATTATTTGAAAATTATAAGATACTTGGAAATATCGAATCTGAGTATCTCTCTCTCTCTCTCTTTTCTGCTTTATTACTGTTTCTCTATTCGCTGCTCGCGAGTCTGAATCTCTCCCGCTTTATTCGAACTTGACGAATCTTTCTGAAAATCAGAGTCGAGCAAAGCAGTATGAAAAGCGGATGATCGATTACCCCGAAACGATACTCGATACAAGCTTGCAGGTTAACGATCGTGTACCGAAATATCTGAACCGTTTAGATAATAATTTTCTTAGAACGCAGTAGATGTTCATAGTTCAGAATTTCATAAAAATGTAAAAAGAAGGTGAATGCTATTTGTCAGAAGATCGGTGACACGAAGATATAAATGTGAATAAAAAGAAATATAAAATATTACAGATAAAATATTTGTATTAAAAATAAAAAACATTTTTTTATGTTTATATGATGAGGATGTAAATGTGATATAAATTATTGTTATTGCATAAAGAAAGTTTAAAAAATTATTACGTTTATATAAAGATGTAAACGTGCGAAAAACGAAGAAATTCGTTTCCATGCGAACGCGAGAAATTCTGGCCCGGTTTTTGGCACAAGCAAGTTAAATTATTCGCCGATGGCTGAAAACGCCGTTTCGAGATAAGCGGTTTAAATAAAAGTGCATTAGCGGATCGAGGTGTCGCGAAGCACCGGCACGATAAAAATGTTTAACGGTATTTCGTAATGCGAGAATAAAGATATGTCAATTGGTCTTCGGTGATATTCTTTCGATTACATTTAGCTTTAGCCTTGATACTTTTATTTGTTCGGCGTTATTTATCGGATTGGGTAGAAAATTTTTCTTCGTGGATTACGAAAGTGTTTGTGCACGTAAATAGAAAGGAATTTCAGTCAACGGTAGACAACGTACGGACACGACGCTTGGAAAATCCGTGTAAGATTCACCATGCTGAGAAAATAATGGTTTTCATTTATTTCTCGCAATCACGGGACAGTCCTGCACTTTTGTTATCAAATGTCATCACGTTTGTACAATGACCTATGATCTATGATCTATGTAAATCTCCCTGTGAGAGCTTGACATGAAGCAAAAATAACGAGGATCCTCCCGTGAATGGTAACGACAGTTTTTCAATTTATCAATGCATCATCTTTACGTCAATACACGTACCATTATTCAGTTGATTGTTCAATTTTTTTCAAATCTTCAAAACATGTTGATAGACCTTTACGATATCTACTTGGCAACCTCCGCAAACTGTCAATGACTAATGGCAAAGACGAGAGAAATCACTCGGTAGTCTGTCAATAGTTTGCTAATTGCAAAGACATATATACCCAATGTGCCAATTTTATTAAAGAAATAAAATCTACCGTAAAATCTCAAAAAAAATAATTTTGAACATTCCGTCGAAACATCAAAAATCACACCGATGCGTCCTCTTTCTAACCTAGAAACAGTAGATCTGAAGAAATAAAATTGATCGTATCTCAAGAAATAAATCTCGAAAAATAATTTCGAAAATTTGGTCGAAATTTTAAAAATCACACCGATGCATCTTTTTTCTAACCAAGAAACAGTAGATTCGAAGAAATAAAATTGACCGTATCTCAAGAAATAAATCTCAAAATAATAATTTTGAAAATTCCGTCGAAACTTCAAAAATCACACCGATGCGTCCTCTTTCTAACCTAGAAACAGTAGATCCGAAGAAATAAAATTGACTGTATCTCAAGAAATAAATCTCAAAATAATAATTTTGAAAATTCCGTCGAAACTTCAAAAATCACACCGATGTGTCCTCTTTCTAACCTAGAAACAGTAGATTCGAGGAAATAAAATTGACCGTAACTCAAGAAATAAATCTCAAAATAATAATTTTGAACATTCCGTCGAAACTTCAAAAATCACACCGATGCGCCCTCTTTCTAACCTAGAAACAGTAGATCCGAAGAAATAAAATTGACAGTATCTCAAGAAATAAATCCCGAAAAATAATTTTGAACATTCGTGTCCTCTTCCTAAATTGTAGATCCAAGCATCTACTGACGCTATCGTCGAATCCGATCGTTCGAATCGTCACGAAATCTAGCTTTCCAATTAGAAAGCGTTTCTTTTTTCCCTTCTTTCTCGTGGCGTTTCACGCGTGTATAGACGCGTGTCTGTTGCGGACGGGTCAAGCCGGATACCGATCAAATTCCACGGTACAGTGAAATTCATCGTGGCCGGATGACGTCACGAGTGAAGTAAGAGGAGGCCGGTTGTCCGCGTGAACGACCCCTCGTCTCCACGCGGTGGCACCCGTCCACCGGAGGTGGAGAGAATCGGGAGAAGGGGAGGGGGGGGGCAGCCCTCCCGCAGGGAACTCTAATAACCGGGTTTCACGAGGTGTGTCCGGGTGCACGCGCGAAGAAAGCCAGATTCCACGCCGCCTGATCCTCCTGCGCGACTTGTTCGACTCTCGCGCGAGTCGCGTTCAGGTAGCCGACGAACCAACGACTGTTATTAGCTTCTTTTCCCGGGGTAATGCGTGCCCTGTCACTGGCAGGGAATAAGGAGAGCGCGGCCTCTTTGTCAGCTGTCTGGCAACAATAACCACGTCGACTTTTTCTCTCTTTCGGCTTCTTCGCCCTACTCTCCCTTAATAGCCAAGCCGAACCTCCGTCGATGTCGCGTCCTTGTCTCTCCCTCTCTCTCTCTCTCTCTCTCTCTCTCTCTCTCTCTCTCTTCATTCCAGGCGATTCTCGATTCTCGCGTGGCGTCGTAGGGCAAAGGGGTGGCCCAGGCGACGCTCCAAGTCGATTGAACAGAAATTGAATGATTGGGAGCGCGCGCCTCGAGGGCGCTTGATTGTTCATTCAAACAACAATCGTAATTGCGTTAGAGCCTGTTCGCCTGCTCGGCCCGAGAGGGGAAAGGAAAGTAAGTGGAAGGGAGGCTGGCTGCCTGGCAGGATGACTGGGGCACGGTGGCGGCCGGATGGATGGGAACCGAGGCTGAGTCGAATCGCGACTTTTCGTGCTCACCTCGTCGCTAGGGGGTTGCTCGCGACGAGTGGCCTCCGCCACGAGCACACTCGGCCGTTTCTCTATACACCACCCACTCGAACGCGCTACGCTAACGTCCTATTAGTGTGCCACGAGCGTCCTCGATCGAGCACTAATAACTCTCGCCTTTCCAGCGAGTCGTGCTTATCGCGTGCCGCTACTTCCCGCGCCGAATATTACGTTCCTGTCGAGGCTTTGTTCGACACCCGCAAACTCGGCCGATTTGCTTTCTCACAGCCACCACTCTCTGGCCGATTCTCTCGCTGTTTCGAGAGTCTGTTGTTCCTTGCTGCTTGCTGCTCGGCAAGAAGCTAATTCTCGCTGAAAGTCGATAGCGCGGCTTTTGTTCGACAACGTTCCCCGGTGAAATTTCACCGATCTGCCTCTTGGTTGGTGAACTGATTGCGGACCATAACGAGTGACCAAATACCCGTATACAGTAATTCGTCGTTTTATTTTTGAACTGGTCGGTATGATATCACTGGATAGAAATTATTAAGAAGTAACAAATTTATTATTTGTTTTGCCTAGGTTAAATATACTTAAATGTACTTCAAACTGAGAGAATATTGCAATTTCGGAACAAAAAATTCTCGACACGCGTGGCACGTCAGCAATTTATTTACGAAGCATTACTTCTTAAATGAAACAACGTAGCATTGTAAATAATCATTCGAAATTTTGTTGATTATATCTTTCTGACGTGTGATATCGTTTAAATTTGAAGCAATCATCAACGTGTATTGCTAGAACAAGTATAAGATACAAGAATTCCAATTTCTGGAAAAATAATATTCTCCATCATTTTTTAAACTTTCGTAAGAAATTATTTGAATTATATTAGGTGTCAATTGCCTTCAGAAATTCTTTTGTTCTTTTTACGTAGTTACTACAGCTTTCACTGTAGACATGTTCAGATATTATGCTATTATTGCATCATATCACAACACCAAATGTATACGTTCATTATAATCAATGTTAGCAAATAATTAGAAGAGGAATCTAGCTTTTAGACAGTCGAGTGCAAAGGGTTGAAGTTAAAGACCTCGTCACTTGGATATTTAAAAAATACTTTGGTTCGTAACTCGTCGCCATTAAAATTCGAAAATGAACTAGCTAATGTTGCATCTTGCGGACGGATGTAATTTGAACTGTTGCAAAAAGATGTCCGGACAAAGTTTTTAAGCAGCTATCTTCAATTATTCGCATTTGATCGAATCACGCCATCTTTTTCTAAAATACAAAGAGGCACACCGATGTTACATCGGTTACGCAACACTTAATCCGGACTGTTTCTCTAAGCTGAAACGTTTCACGGTGAGGCTACAGTGAGGCCGAGATTCGCGAACAAACATTCGCACGTCTTTCGCGATTTTCAAATCAACTATCACGAGATCGTTTGCCAGAACACTTGTGACTCCGTAAATAGGTAGGCTCAATTTGCAAGTTCGGCGAAAATCGCGAGAAATCGGCGCGGCGCGCCCGACACACATACACGCGCGCACAGTTTTCTCGCGAAGAGTGGCGAACAGAGGTGGCCAGTCACCGAGGAGCAAACTAACCGATTTGCTTAGTTAATATTTGCTTAGCTACATGTCCCTTTTCAAGTCGCTTCCTAAATCGAGGTTGACGCATTGTTACCGCCTTCGTTGTGATTAACATAATAATGCAAACAGAATGACGCGGCGAGCCCGACGAGGCCGGGCTCTATTTGAGCAGGTGAAAATTCCCTGTGGCGGTTGTTGCGTAGGTGACGACGCGCGAGCTGGATAACGCGCGTGACAATTGTTTTCTAATTCAATTAGACCGGTTTCGCGAATTTTCGGTGCCTTTTAGGCATACCCCGAGGCCCCTCACCCTTTCCTCTTACACTCTTCGCAACCTTCGACATTTTTACGGCCTAGGGAACGTGAAATACGCCCGACGAAGAGTACACATCCAACAAGGACACTGGCTCTTCTCTTCGATTCTCAAGAACAATTCCACTACTCGACTAACTATACTCAATTCAATAACGATTTTCGTTGCAACGTCAAACGTCTGCTCGGCCGATCGATCGCTGCGTTCTTTCATTCGAAACAAGCCCGACTCTTATCAACCGGGCGTGCTCCGCTATTACCCCCGTGGAGCCTTCGACCCCATTCGCCGCGCAGAAATACATCAGGCCAGAGATACCGATGAAAGGGCTGGGGAACAGGGCGAAGGAAGACAATCAGTCGAACAGCCGCTTAAAGAACACTTTTTACCTCCTATTGAGCCTCCTCTCGTTTCTGTTCGCGGAAGCGAACGTATACCGGAGATTTCTCATTTCCAGGTAATTAATTTACAATGAACCGGACGAAGAGGGAGAGAGACTTCGACCCTTGTTCGGAGGGCTCCTTGTAGTCTTCGGATGCTTTCAACGAAACCAAACAACTAACCGATCTTCGATTATAATTAACTCTCCTCGATAAGACACTGAGTGAGAGACAGAGAAAGAGAAAGAGAGAGAGAGAGAGAGAGGTTCGATTCTCTGTGGTCGATCGAGGGCTACATCGCCATTATCAAGCATCTCGTTTCAACGTTCTCTCAAACTCTCTCTCGGCGAGTTCTGGTCTCGAGTTTTAACCGTTAGATGACCATTGTGACGCAAAGTAGCCTTGAAACCGGGATTAAGATGGAACTCTCTGCCGAGGCCATTCGTGATTCTTCGAAGTTCACATCGGTGGCCGGCCAACTTTCTTTGGCTACTTGCTCGTTGTTACGCAAAGGAGGCGAGAGACGTGACACGTCGAGAAATGTCCCGAATCATCCTTGTAATCACTGGAAGAACGAGTCGCCTTGTGCGTCGCTCGTCGACCAAAGTCACGTCTATCGTAAGAAGCGAACTTCTTTCTCGAATCTGATTGTGGTCGACTCTCGCGAAAATTCCTCCAGCTGTACACGCTGTTTCCACGTTGTAAAATTACGGAACCTGTTTCCAGAGAGGAATGAATAAATTTTCCTTAAAGACAACCTTGTGATTGATCGGCTCGTGAAATCTTAACACGCGGAAACGATCGGTGTCGTCGTTGATTTACCCGCGTTTGCAACAGTATATCGGAATATCGCTGTTATTGGGGGAGGGGAAGGGGTAAATTACGTTGCCAGCAAATGTTGAATTATCGAGCAAAAAAACTCCTACGAGAAGCGAACGAAGAAGAGAAACGAGCTTGGCGCTAAAAGTCGATCGATTTGTCTGAACGAATGCTGAACGCCGAGGGAGAGAGAGAGAGGAATCACAGTGAACGAAACAGAGCAGGGGATCCTGGGGATAGGACACTTGATCGTAAAAAATAATTGAAAGTAGACTGCGCGGAGAAAAAGCAAACACGGTCCGGATGTAGGCCGGAAAATGACAATCACTATAGCACGCGGAACCGTTTCCTCTGTCTGACGTCAAAACTCGATCGAGAGAGCGTCGTTGCAATCCTCGTGTGTCAGGGGGAAGAGGAGGGGGAGGGTGGGGTGGTGGATAGAAGGGGGTTGACCGTGGCGTGTCAAGGGGGAAAGAGGGTGGAAAGCCTCCGGCGCGGCGCGCTCGCCCTTCACCAATTTAGTAGCCGATCTTCTCCTCTCTCTCGGCCGACACTCTGAAATTCCATCGACCTTCCCAACGTCGTGTGTATAAGTCGAGAGAGGGTGACTAGTTTCCCCTCTCCTCTCTACGCCGCTCTCGACCGATCCTCCTCGCACGAGACCGTGCTGTAACCGTCCACTCGTTCGTCACTCGGTAATCGTTCTGCTGTCGACCGTGGCTCGTTGACAGGTGTCCACCAAGGACACCTCTCGTTTAGCCCCGGAGAACCGATCGTCTTCGACCGACCGCTTCTTCGACCCATCTTCTCGCTCGAATGACGTAACTCGTGCTATCGCGATGATTCGATACTTTTCTCTCTTTCCTTCGTTTTTTTCTTTTCGTTCTTTCTTTCTTTCTTTTCTCGATCGATCGCACGTTCCAACGACCAACGCCTGGCTAGGATAATCTTCCCTCCTCTTTTTTCGCCCAACGATGATCCGGATCGATCGAGCAACACGTGCAAACGATCCCCAACGACGATCAACCCTGTGTTGACATAACGAAGGTCGCGTGACCGATTATTCTTAGTCCTGGGGTGGTCCGCGATTGTTTCTTCATCGACGACAGAGCAGACAATTTTAATTATTTATTCATTTATTCATTTTTCACGGGTAAAGAAAAATACCCATTACAGCATAAAAAGTGATGTAATTAAAGAAATTTCTTATATGTAATGAGGTATGAGACTGAGTGAAAAATTGCAAAGAGATACTAAGTAATGAGCGTTTAAAAGGTGGAAATGAATGGTTAAAAAACATCGATCAAACAACGTGTATTATTAGCGTTAATAAATATAGGATTATACGGGTTATAGAAGCCATGTGTTCGATGGTGTTCGATGTGAAGCAATTCAGAATGACGTAGTGATCTGGGAGCAAAAAATTAAGTTTAAACATTTGAACGATGCACGAGATCAGACCATTGAATAACCTATTGACAAAGACCAAGTCAGCTATTTTCCAAGTGTGGTCAAATTTAATTTGGCTAGAACGTACTCGTAATTATGAGAGTATCTAGGTATAGGATCACCACTATGACAAGCGGCCAAGCTTAGAAATTTGTGTTGCGGTCTTTCAAGAACGTCAATGTAGGTATTGTAGTAGGATGACCAGATTAGCGAGTCGTATTCCAAGCTTAGTCTAATCAATGTGCAGTAAAGTAATCTTAGTGTGTTCGTATCACTGAAAAAGTCTAGCGGTTCTTTGAATGAGACCTAAAGATCTAAAGGCACGCGATACGACATTATCGAAATATTCAGCGAAGGACAAATCATGTGAGAAGAGAATTCCTAAATCACGAATCGAGTCAAGATTATCAAGGATGCTGCCTCCAAGAGAATAATTAAAAATTTTCAAATTAGTTTTACGACTAAACCTGATAACTCTGCATTTGTTAAAATTAAGTAATAATTTATTAGATTTGCATCGTATTTCTAATCCCTTAATCTCTCGGTCACGTCGGCGAGTTTGCAACCAGCACCTCGCGAGGCCGCGGTCGTTTCCCACTCGCCTCAACGATACGGTTTAACACTGTCATTAAGCGTTTCATTAGAGCCTGGCTACAATGTGATAAAGAAATTTATTTCTCTAGTGGCATTGCGCCAGATTGTAAAACTTGACGAGGGTTGCTCTGCCACGTTGCTCGTCGAAACGCTCTCGATCCGGATCTCTCCTCTTCGAGAAACTGCGATGAACTGCTCGTCGTCGAAATGTTTCTGATCCTCACGCGCGAGGTCGTCGGTCAGACAAGGTCAGGCCGGGCCTCTATCGTCTATCGACGATTAGCCTTTCCTCGGTTCGCAGAAAATTGCGGATTCTGAGGAAGATGAAGAGAAACTCGAAGGTACGCGCGTATTTACCGATCGTGTTCGATTGAGGTAGCAATTAAGGTAATCGGCAGCGTAATAATTTCACGGTAAAACACGAACGCTGATTGCCACAGGAAGGCATATCACGCCGCGGGAAATGGTACGACTCGCGAAATCAAATGAAGCTTTCAGGTTCCGCGCCAGTTGCGATCGAACTCGAGTGAAAGAAATTCCTGCAACGGCGCTTAATCTGAATTACGGTTCTCGATTTTCTAATCACGAAACTGTCTAAATTTCGGCGGACATCGGCGAAAAATTTTGTCAAGTGTTTTATCTAAGCCGAACGTAAAGCGAGTAAGTATTAAAAATTATCGGCCACATCGAATATTCCTAATCCCTTTTCTCGGATGCCGGAGTTTATTCCGCGACAAATTACTGGATAGTATTGAAAAAGACCTTTCACGGCGCTGCTATCCACTCGCTAATGGATTCATTAGTCGATGATTATATCGATATAGCTAGATTATAGCTTTCCAAGGCTTTCGATGACTCTTAATAGATAACCGTAATCGTCGGGCGTTCAAGCGGATTGCCAAATCGCACGAAGACTCGCGTGTCTTTCATCTTTACGGAGACTGGATAAATCGTAAATTTACAAACTGCCGATTTCGAAGACCTCGCGTTGCGAGGAGAAACGTAACAACGAAACAGCAAAGTGGCACATTGTTCGCGATTCTTAAGGAAATCGAGCGAATTACGTTCCCTTTGGTTGCGACCACCCTTCAATATCGTCGACTACCCTCGAGAAAAGCAGGAAACACGGTTAAAGAAACAATCAGAGGCCGGCAGAGAGCGAGGCAAGGAGAAGGATGGAAAATCGCGGCGATTGTGGAAAGCTGTGAAAGCTGTGGACCAATATCTCAGCAGCGTTACACGGTCGCGCGGCTCGCAATGAAGATTAATCGAGGCGGCGCGCGGATTATTCCGCTTTCGTTGCGGGCTCATTGTACCGGCGCGCGTCCGTGGCCTCGGGGAGGATCACTCGCTTCTTTGAATCGCTTGACGCGATCTTCGTTGTCCATTAATCCGCCACTGCGAGTCTCTCCGGAGACAGAGAGACACAATGTCAAAGCCGTTATTTCCCGCGTTCGCGTTCTCTCCCCAACCGAGCGTGGCGTGGCGTGGCGATAATGAGGCCAGTCTCATACACCGCGCCTTCCTCTCTCTTTCCTTTCCTTCTCCTTCTCCCTCTGCCATTTCTTTCTTCTTCCCTCGCGCAAACGTTGGTTGGAAAAACGTTGGTTCGAAAGGTCCGAGGCCATGGCACGTTCCTTATTAGTTATTAGTATACTCGCTCGGTCGTGGAGAAGCATCGCTGCCCTGGGTGGGAGCAGTGGGAGGGTAGGGTGGAAGCGACCGGCGAACGAAACGGTTTACAAACCGTAGGAGAGTGCAAGAATAGAGACGGAGCCTTGAATGGAGCCCTTTGAATTACTGCTGGCTGCTTGTTTTGTATAGACGTATAATGTACACGTATTCACGCAGACGTGGACACGGGCGTTCCGCGTGCGGACGCGTGTAGGACGTTCCCCGTACAGGGGGTGAGAGCGTGGCGTCTCGGCTCGAGTAATGTACAAGAGAGCAAGAGTGAGAGAGAGAGAGAGAGAGAGAGAAAGAGAGAGAGAGAGAGAGTCGACTCGGCCCGTATGGACTTATACACGCGAATCCGGCAAAAGTCGCCTGGTATATGTACAGAGAAGAAGAGAAAGAAAAGGAGAGAAAAGGCGCCAGAGTTATCCGGCCACACCACCCGTCAGAACCCGACAAACCATCATCCACCACCCGCAAACCACCACCACCACCACCACTACCACCAGTTCACTGGTGGTGCTACCAGCGACTTTTTCTCCGTCCTCTCTCCTCTTCTCTTCTTGCGCCTTTCCCTTCCCCCGCCCCCACTCTCACCCTCTGTTCGACCCTGTGAAAGGTCTCTCGCCGAGTCGCATGCCCTGTCATCTTCTGAAAAGAATAATATCTCTCTTTGAAACATTAGCAATTCTATGATCGCCACCTTTATTTATACGATGTACTGGCGTGGCTCGTTCTGCCATCCTCCAGATCTCTTCCTCTTCTATTCGCCCGTCTTCCGTAACACGTCGGAACACGCGCGCACACACACACACACACACACACACACACACACACACACACACACACACACACACACATACGTGGTGGATCACAGCACATCCATTACAGTGTGTCTATGGAAAAGAGAGTGGTCGGCGGGCATCGCCCAGCCGCTGTTTATTACGCGGCGCGGCGCTGGATGCGGAAAATTCGCGGCGCAGACAGTGGTGACGCTCGCCCGTCACCGCTTCTCGGCGTCGCCGTTCTCGCCGCCTTCTCGTTACAAAATACTTTAATTAATGACTCCTCGGAACAAATTTACCTTCATTATTAGCACATTCACCGCGGCCCGCCGACACGCCGCTTCGCCTCGCTCGCGCTCGTACGCGAGAGTGCGCGTGCACGCGCAACACGTGTACGCGACGCGCGGGCCTCCACAAAGGCCGGCATTGTGCGCGACACTCATAAAAGGCGCCTGTTCTTGCGCGGCCTTTTAAATAATTCAATTCACCGAACGCTTCCTTCTCTTCTGCGAGGCATCGCGCATCGATGCTGACATTTGCTCGCCTCCTCCGATTGCAGGATCAACGCCACGACGAAACGCCGATGAAGAAGAGGAAGAAGAATTCGCACTTTTCTTCTTCTCCTTCTTCTTCTTGTTGAATGAATCCATTAACATGGAAATATCACGCCAAGATCGAATTCGGACTCGCCAATTTATCTTCGACGTGGCTACGGGCCATGAAAGAGAGAGAGAGAGAGAGAGGTTAATTTATGATGATTAGACTATTATCCCCTGATCTCTTTCGTGGCTCGGCTAAATTGCGATTGATATCGGAAGGATATCGAACTGCCGGCGAAACGACCGCAGTTTTATGATAATTGGAAGATTATTCTTAATTTCTGGACGGGTTCGTGTCCAAGAGTTTCAGACACGCTTCCGGGTTCGCAAAACTGAGTGGACGCGATTGGTCGAGCGTCGCTCGAAGCGTGGCCGTAGTCTCGTTTCAAATCGCTCGTTAAATCACACAGTTGGACATCGGTTGGAACGTCGGGCGAAAATTCCCGATTTTGAGAGTGGCTCTCTCCCGAGAATGCTTTCACACGGGACACGCGTGTCGATTTCTGACACACTCACGCACCAAGACTCGAGCGATGTTTCATTCCTACAGATCGCGAGAATCACTTTTCGAACGTTGAAAGGCTGGACGTGCAAGAATTTTGTCTGAGACAGCCGTCGTTTTGCCTATTACCAAGAGAGGAATAAATTTTGAAAGAGAATATGTATATACAAGGTGTATCGTAACTTGTGGGGCTCACTTCGGGAGTTCATTGTACGCCTAAAAATAATAAAAAAAAAGTCCTATAAATATATGTCTTATCTGTCTTCGTTTATGAGATATAATGAATTTTCTGTTTTAATTACTTTTACAAAAGATGCTCGAAATGACCACCTTGAATTTGAAGACAAGCCTGCGCGCGTCTTGTCATTCATCTGGTTACTCTCTCTATCATTCCTGGTGTTTCTCGAATTTGTCGAAAGCCTTGCTCTATTCTATTTCGTAGTATTT